>NW_015506213.1:45614-48968 GCF_001515645.1 Sinocyclocheilus grahami | reverse complement strand
GTGAGTGTGTGAGTGAGTGAGAGAGAGTGAGTGAGTGAGTGCGTGCGTGCGAGTGAGTGAGAGTGAGTGTGTGTTTGAGTGAGTGTGTGTGTGTGTGTGTGTGTGAGTGAGAGTGTGTGTGTGTGTGTGTGCGAGAGTGCGTGTGTGTGAGTGTGCATGTGTGAGTGTGCGTGAGAGTGTGATTGTGAGTGTGCGTGTGTGAGTGAGTGTGTGTGTGTATGCGTGAGTGAGAGAGTGAGTGAGTGAGTGAGTGAGTGTGTGAGTGTGGTGTATGCGTGAGTGATAGTGTGAGTGAGTGAGTGAGTGAGTGTGCGTGTGAGTGTGAGTGTGTGTGCGTGCGTGAGTGAGTGAGTGCGTGAGTGAGAGTGTGTGTGTGCGTGAGTGAGTGAGTGTGTGTGTTTGAGTGAGTGAGTGTGTGAGTGTGTGTGTGTGTGTGAGTGAGAGCGAGAGTGTGTGTGCGTGAGAGTGTGAGTGCGAGAGTGTGTGAGTGTGAGTGCGTGTGTGTTTGTGAGTGCGTGTGTGTGTGAGTGTGCATGTGTGAGTATGCGTGAGAGTGTGTGTGCGCGCGAGTGTGTGTGATTGTGCGTGTGTGTGCGTGAGTGTGTGTGAGTGAGTGTGTGTATGCGTGAGTGAGAGAGAGAGAGTGAGTGAGTGTGTGTGTGCGTGCGTGCGTGTGTGAGTGTGTGAGAGTGTGAGTGTGTGCGTGAGTGAGAGAGAGAGAGTGAGTGAGTGAGTGAGTGAGTGAGTGAGTGAGTGAGTGAGTGAGTGAGTGAGTGAGTGAGTGAGTGAGTGAGTGAGTGAGTGAGTGAGTGAGTGAGTGAGTGAGTGAGTGTGTGTGTGAGAGTGAGTGTGTGTGCGTGAGTGAGTGAGTGAGTGTGTGTGTGTATTTGAGTGTGTGAGTGAGTGTGTTTGAGTGTGTGAGTGAGTGTGTGTGTGTGTGTGAGTGAGTGTGTGTGTGCATGAGCGAGAGTGTGTGTGTGCGTGAGAGAGCGAGTGTGTGTGTGCGTGAGTGATAGAGAGAGTGAGTGAGTGAGTGTGTGTGTGAGAGTGAGAGTGAGTGTGCGTGAGAGTGTGAGAGTGTGCGTGAGTGAGTGAGTGAGTGAGTGCGTGCGTGCGAGTGAGTGAGTGTGTGAGTGTGTGTGTTTGAGTGAGTGAGTGTGTGTGTGTGTGAGTGAGTGAATGCATGTGTGAGTGTGAGTGAGTGTGTGTGCGTGAGTGAGTGAGTGTGCGTGAGTGAGTGAGTGTGTGTGTGTGTGTGCGTGCGTGTGTGTGAGAGTGTGTGTGTGTGTGAGAGAGAGTGTGTGAGTGTGAGTGTGTGAGTGGGTGTGGGTGTGTGTGTGAGTGAGTGTGTGTGTGTGTGTGTGTGTGAGTGAGTGTGTGTGAGTGCATGAGCGAGAGTGTGTGTGTGCGTGAGAGAGCGAGTGTGTGTGCGAGAGTGCGTGAGAGTGTGAGTGCAAGTGTGCGTGTGAGTGCGTGTGTGTTTGTGAGTGTGCGTGTGTGCAAGTTTGAGTGCGTGTGTGCAAGTGTGCATGTGTGAGTGTGCACGTGTGCGAGAGACTGTGTGTGTGCGTGAGAGTGTGTGTGTGTGTTTGAGTGAGTGTGTGTGTGTGCGTGAGTGAGAGAGTGTGTGTGTGCGTGAGAGAGCGAGAGTGTGTGTGCGAGAGAGTGTGAGTGCGAGTGTGTGTGTGTGCAAGTGTGAGTGCATGTGAGTGTGCTGCGTGAGAGTGTGTGTGCGAGAGTGCGTGAGAGTGTGAGTGCGAGTGTGTGTGTGTAAGTGTGAGTGCATGTGTGAGTGTGCGCCTGTGCGTGAGAGTGTGTGTGCGAGTGTGTGTGTGTGTGTGTGTGTGTGCGAGTGTGTGTGTGTGTGTGTGTGTGTGTGAGTGTGTGTGAGTGCATGAGCGAGAGTGTGTGTGTGCGTGAGAGAGCGAGTGTGTGTGCGAGAGTGCGTGAGAGTGTGAGTGCAAGTGTGCGTGTGAGTGCGTGTGTGTTTGTGAGTGTGCGTGTGTGCAAGTTTGAGTGCGTGTGTGCAAGTGTGCATGTGTGAGTGTGCACGTGTGCGAGAGACTGTGTGTGTGCGTGAGAGTGTGTGTGTGTGTTTGAGTGAGTGTGTGTGTGTGCGTGAGTGAGAGAGTGTGTGTGTGCGTGAGAGCGTGAGAGTGTGTGTGCGAGAGTGCGTGAGAGTGTGAGTGCGAGTGTGTGTGTAAGTGTGAGTGCATGTGTGAGTGTGCGCGTGTGCGTGAGAGTGTGTGTGCGAGTGTGTGTGTGTGTGTGTGTGCGAGTGTGTGTGTGTGTGTGTGTGTGTGTGTGTGTGTGTGCGTGAGAGTGTGAGTGCGTGAGTGCGTGCGTGTGTGTGTGTGTGTGTGCGAGTGTGCGTGTGTGTGTTTATCAGCTACTCTCCATCAGCTTCGGTGACTTCATCCAATGTGACTTTAGATCTGTTATATAACAGGCAGCATTTGGCCACACTAGCTCACACCCATTCTGTCTAGGTCTCACACCGAGCAGCCGCTGGTAACATGTGAAGATGGTTAAAGGATCTGAGGACAAACAGACTGACCACCAGAGCACAAACCCTGGGAAGACACCAGTAAAAGCTTATGTGTGTTTACGGCTCTCTAAATTACAGCTTTAGGCCAAAGCAGATGTATCAGACCGGATGTGCTGCTCTGTTTCTGTGCAGTATATTCAGTGCTCAGATTTGTCATACACAGTATTTTGTGAAGTGTTTTTTCTGTATATTTAGTCAAATGCATTTGTTTGGACCCTTTACTCACAGATGTGACAGCGATGCAGCGTCGTTGAAGATCCCATCGGGCAATTCAGAGATGTCATTACCCTGCAGAGACCTTAGAACAACACGAGAGTTAGCGATGTTACCAGTGCGCTGTACAGTGTTTTTGACATGATGGTTCTCTGGACACACTGATGATGTGACAGAAGTTGCTCACATGGTCTGGGTTCAGATCTTGAAAAAGTTTCAGTAGGGCTTTACACTCAAAAAATACTTAGGCCTAAATTTAGGGTTTATGTATTTGAGTTGCATATACAATTTCTATCCATTTGGACACACAGTTTTAAAATAAACAAACTAATAAAATAATATGAAAAATTTGATTCATATTTGTCAGTCACACATCAATGAAACATGCAAAAAAAATATGGCATACTTTATTATTAATTATTTGTATGTATGAGAGGCAGCTGTGTATGCGGATCCCATTTGAGTTTGGGTGCAATGAAATATGTCAACTTTTGAAAGATTTTGTTGTGATGAATTATAATCAAAACTAAGAACACGAGGAAAGAATTAGCTGTGTGTATATATATATATATATATATATATATATATATATA
>NW_015506213.1:42223-45459 GCF_001515645.1 Sinocyclocheilus grahami | reverse complement strand
CACCCTAATGAAAAATAACATATTTTAAAAAATATCTATTTTATGCTAAGTATAGTTCAAATCTATGAACATATTTACTGGCATATCACTCGAGACTTACTGATATAAAAATTATAATTAAACTTTACTTGGAGTGGTACTTGTGTATAATGCATGTTTCTAAAATGCGTGTAAATGCCTAAAATGTGTTTTAATGTCAGTATTGATGAGGATTGTATTATCTTTGAATAATATCTGTCCTTTAATGCAAGATATTTAAAGTGTACCTGAAGTATACCTGCACTTTAGCACAATCAAATATACTTCAGTAAATTTGCTGCTAGAAGAAGCAGTCGAGCAGCAGAAGAGGACAGCAGTTTGTAAGTGTTTTGTCTTGTTTCTCATTAGATTTCAGTGCGGTTGTCATTGCTAGGAAACATTGTTTCACTTACTGTGTTTTACCGTGGTAAATACCTGCTCAAGTCACGTTTGTTCTCATGCATATCGCGGGACTTTCCAGTTTCGGTTTGCTACATTTTGCGTGGCCAGCTGACTTCAATAACGAGTACTCAGGCAAGTATAAAATTGGTTAGGTCACCGTGGCAGCCCTCGTGTGAAGACCGACGAGTGTAAAGACCATCGACTCTACCTGCGCGACTCCACCGAGCAAGGACAAGGCACTTGAGTATTGCTTTCCTGCCCTTTCTTTACTTTTCTTTACTCATTGTACAGCTTGCTCTCATCTACTTGTTTAGGACAATTATACTCACTATGTGCTTTCAAATCTCTACTATTACTACTAACACTCGGAAATCACGCACTGTATGTTGGAGGCAGGCCAATCCTAATAATCTGCGTACTGTCCCTCTGTCCTCTACTACTTTACTCTCTATTCCAATTGGTCTCTGGAACTGACATTCTGCTGTAAACAAAGCAGACTTTCTTTCATCTATTGCTACTCATTCAAGTCTCAACCTCATGGCCCTAACTGAGACTTGGATCAAACCTGAGGACACCTGAGCCCTCTCCACTAATTTCACGCGATTGGGAGGGGTGGAGGTATTGGTCTCCTTATCTCAAATGAATGGAAATTTGATCTTCTACCATCTCTTACAGGCAACAGTTCATTTGAATCACATGCAATTACTATTATCCACCCTATTAAAATCCACTTTGTAGTCGTTTATCGTCCCCCAGGTCAACTGGGCAACTTCTCCAGGCTGCTGACTTCAACACTCTGCTCGCCTCATTTGATCTCAAGCGAGTGTCTACTATGGCTACTCACAAATCAGGTAACCAACTGGACCTCATCTACACACGCTATTGCTCCACTGACAACACTTTAGTTACTCCACTGCACACCTCAGACCACTTCCTCATCACTTCTAACCTCGCACTAACTCCTGACACAGCACACACTCCTCCGCAGGTCACCTACGCTCACTCTCCCACTCGCCTATCCTCTATGGCTTCATCCTCCCTTCCTCCACCCTCTCAGTTTTCAGCACTGGACACAAACAGTGCTACTGACACTCTTTGCTCCACTCTAAAATCTTACTTAGACAACTTTTGCCTACTTTCACCCTGACCAGCAGCACTACCCCCTCTGCCCCCTGGCTGTCTGATGTTCTCCGTGAACATCGCTCTAGACTCAGGGCTGCAGAGAGGAGATGGCGCAAATCAAAAAACTCTACCGCCCTTCGTGTGTATCAGTCACTCCTCTCTTCCTTCTCTGCAAATGTTTCCACTGCTAAAACGACATACTACCACAATAAAATTAACAACTGCTCTGACTCTCGCACACTTTTCAAAACTTTCTCTTCTCTTCTCTTCTCTTCTCTTCTCTTCTCTTCTCTTCTCTTCTCTGTCCTCCTCCCCCTCCTCCTTTATCAACTCTTACAGCTAATGACTTTGCAATTTTCTTCACAAATAAAACAAGAACCATCAGCGACCAATTACTCACACCACAAACTGATGATAACTTCATAACATCAAATACACACTCTCACTCCTCCTTCTCTCCACTCTCGGAGACGGACATATCCAAACTTATCCTTTCCAATCATCCATCTATTTGTCCACTTGATCCTATCCCCACTCACCTCCTTCAGGCCATTTCTTGTTCAGTCATACCTTCGCTTACTCACATTATCAACACCTCTCTTCACACTGGTACATTTCCCACAGCATTTAAGCAGGCTCGGGTAAGCCCACTGCTTAAAAAACCCTCTCTAAATCCAGCACTTTTAGAAAACTACAGATATCCCTTCTTCCATTCATTGCAAATACACTTGAGCAAGTTGTGTTCAACCAACTCTCTATGTTTCTTGCACAGAACAACCTCCTGGACAGCAACCAATCTGGCTTCAAAAGCGGCAACTCAACTGAGACTGCACTGCTCTAGGTTACTAAAGCCCTGAGACAGGCAAGAGCAGCTTCCAAATCTTCAGTACTCATCTTGCTGGATCTGTCTGCTGCTTTTGACACAGTTAACCACCAGGTCCTCCTGTCCACCCTCAGAAAGGCATCTCAGGAACCGCACTCCTGTGGTTCAAGTCTTACCTCTCTGGTAAGTCCTTCAGGGTGTCTTGGAGGGGTAAGGTTTCTAAGTCACAACTTCTTGCTACTGGGGTTCCTCAAGGCTCAGTGCTTGGACCACTTCTCTTCTCCATCTACATGTCGTCATTAGGATCTGTCATTGAGAAGCATGGCTTTTTCTATCATTGCTATGCTGATGACACTCAACTCTACTTCTCATTCCAACCATATGATCTGACGGTAGCTGCTCGCATTGCAGCCTGTGTGAGAGACATTTCTGGCTGGATGAAGGACCATCACCATCACCTTCAACTCAACCTTACTAAGACAGAACTGCTTGTGGTTCCAGCAAACCCATCGTTTCATCATAGCTGCTCTATACAGCTGGGTTCATCAACCATAACTCCTTCCAGGACAGCCAGAAACCTAGGAGTTGTGATCGACGATCAGGTAAGCTTCACAGACCACATTGCTACAACGGCCCGGTCCTGCAGATTTGCCTTATACAACATTAGGAAGATTAGACCCTTCCTGTCAGAGCAAGCCACACAGCTTCTTGTCCAAGCTTTTGTTCTCTCCAGACTAGACTATTGTAATGCTCTCTTGGCGGGCCTTCCCGCATGCACTATCAAGCCTCTGCAACTAATCCAGAATGCAGCAGCGAGAGTGGTCTTCAATGAGCCAAAAAAAGCTCACGTTACTCCTCTCCTCATCAGGTT
>NW_015506213.1:30953-41983 GCF_001515645.1 Sinocyclocheilus grahami | reverse complement strand
GCTGCACCAATATACCTAAACTCGCTAGTTCAAACTTATGCGCCCTCCAGAAGCTTGCGTTCTGCAAGTGAACGGCGCCTTGTGGTGCCATCCCAAAGAGGCACAAAATCACTCTCACAGACCTTTACCTGGACTGTGCCCAGCTGGTGGAATGACCTCCTGATCTCAATTTGAACAGCTGAGTCATTAGCCATTTTCAAAAAACATCTAAAGACACATCTTTTTCGCCAGCACCTGACCAACTAATACTAGCACTTACCTATTCTATTCTATTCTGTTCTATTCCTTTCTATTATTTAATAAAATAAAAAAAATGCATAAAACCTAGCTACGTGTACTGTGCTAGACTAACTGAGACTTGTCATGGCACTTGTATACTGTTGTTCTCTCGTTGGTTTGATTGCTTCTATTATTCTCATTTGTAAGTCACTTGGGATAAAAGCGTCTGCTAAATGATTAAATGTAAATCTATATCTTTAGTTGAACTCTACTTCTGCACAATTAAAGTGCATTAAGCACAAAATGAGCTGTTCCAATTTAGCAGACTTTAAGTATAGCAGTTTAGTATACTAAAAGTACAATTGCAGGGTATTTTTATTAAGTACATATGTAAATATATTTGTAGTAAACTTAGAATAACATAAATGTATTTTAAAAACATTTCAGGTTTTAGTAGATTTATTATATATATATATATATATATATATATATAAACCATTTTTCCAGAAATGTTATTCATTAAACATAATAAAAATGATTTAAAAATATGAACAGAATTATTTATATTAATAACCCTAGAAAACCTTTTCTTTTAAACTAATTGACAGTCTTTTTTTTAATAATAATTGATTTATTTTACTGTTTTGAATAAGAAACAGCTGCTTCACAATCAGTTTGAAAGCTTCATGCGACTGCCTGCCACAATCACACTCGAGTGCTGGAGACAATGGAAAGACCGCTTTAGTTCATAAAGATCTACGTACAGCAAGCGGAGCGACTGAAGACCTCCAAACGCCAGAGTCGGGATACAGCGCAGAGCGTTATAGCTCAGGATCCTGCAGGACAAAATCAGACAAATCCTGCAGTGAGATGTCAGTGTCTCAGTGGTCTCAGCGTGTCATTAATGCTGTGCAAGACCTACAGCGTCGTCAGCTGACTCATGTTGGCAAACGAAAAGTTGGTCAGTGAGCTGATTTTGTTGTTACTCAGGTCTCTAAAATGAAAGATCACAACATGACCGTCAAACCAAGATGACAACTTCTCCATTACACACGTGTGTTGAACAGTAAGAGTGAGGCGTACACTAGCTGCAGGTTTTTGAAGTTGGACAGCTCCTTTGGCACCACACTGAACTGGTTTCCATCCAGATACCTGCAGACACAAACTCACTGTTAAAGCCATCTACATATTTACAGTATCTCACAGAAGTGAGTACACCCCTCACATTTTTGTAAATATTATGTGGCTTCAGAAGACTTGTGTGAACCACTTTTATGAAGCTCTGTCCTTTGTGTGTGTGTGTGTGTGTGTGTGTGTGTGTGTGTGTGTAAGTCTGCTGGGTGTGGGGCAGGACTGAGGCTCCTCTCAGCACCTGCTTGTGGTGTTTTGGTAGGAGGCGAAGCTTTAATAACGGGCTGAGAGCGCAGCACACCTGGCTAGAGTCAGTGAGAGCTCTGGCCAAATGAGAGGTTTTCATGCTCGGAGGAATGACAGGCATTTGCTGACGCTCTGTGTGTGTCACTCCCACTGAAAACCACTCTCATTACACACACACACACTACAGCTCTGACCACCAAGCACACCATTTACAACCCTCTTACTGATAATAAGAAAGATTTTGCATTTATGGTAATCTTAACCTGCTGGGTTTTTCTATCTCTCTGAATTGCTCTAGTAGCTCCTCCCACTGTGAAATTTCATTGGTCTTCATCTTGATCCACATTATAGTTTTTTTTTTAATTGCTTAGACACTAAAAGTGATACTTGAGGCCCACTTAGTGAAAACATTCACTCATACACCTAATCTTTAGACCAAGTCTGCAAAACTATAAGCACATTGCATGCTTTAAACTCAATTTGATATTGTAAAACAAACTTTTTGCAAAACTCTAAACACAGTTCCCTACATTACACACATCATTCGAAACTAACAGCTCTTTTGTTTAATTTGGGAAACACTGCCATTTTAATGCCACACTCATTTACTTATGACCTACACACAGTGATTATGTGTGAAAGCACTTATACATCATTTGTTCACTTAGAAATCTAAATTCTCTTTTTTTTATAAAGAAAGAAATTATTTTTACCCCCTTGCATTTCTGCTTACATTGTATGTATATTGTACAAAGCGCTTTATAAATAAAGCTGACTTGGCTTATATGCATATTCAGAAACGACTAAAAACACATCTTTTCCACCTTTATTTCACTCTCTACCTCTAGCAATTTCTAATCTATTTTAATTCTACTTTATCTAGATTTATCTTTTTTTTTTAATAAAAAAAAAACAAATAAAAACAAACACTAGCTTTCGATTTTTTTCTATTCTATCTACTTGTTTTTCTTTGTGTGTGTGTATAATAAATATATATATATATATATATATATATATATATATACACCTTGCTACGTGTACTGCGTTAGGCTAACCGAGACATTTGCACATATATTGTTGCTCTTTTGTTAGTTTTGACTGCTTTTATTGTGCTCATGTGTAAGTCGCTTTGGATAAAAGCATCTGCTAAATGACTAAATGTAAATGTAAATGTGTGTGTTTTGTGTGTAGAGTTTTGAGAAATGGCCCATAGTTTCAAAAACTGTAAGCATTTTGAAAAAAACTGTAACATGACATAAGCTCTGATTGGCTGTGATTTCCTCCCTTTTCTGAGGCAAAAATGTATTCCTTGATACTGGAAATGATACAAAGACAGAAGACAGTGTGATGGTGCTCAGAGCGCTGACTCACAGCTCGGTGACGTTGCGCGGGATTCCTTTGGGTAAGACGCGCAGGTGTTTGTTGCTGCAGCGCACCACGGTCTCCAGACAGGTGCACTCTGAGGGACACTGAACAGGCGGCATGCAGCTCGCCTCCGCTTGATCTGCCCACATCACAGACACACAGACAGTGAATCATCCTACTGTAAAAACCGTGTGTCAAATCAATCTTTATGAAGAGAAGAGCGTGTACCCTCCTGGCAGAGGAAGTCTGGTAAGGCCACATCCTGCAGGGGAATCTCTTTGAGGAACGCCGGCCGCTGGCAGCGCGGGTTTCCCGTCACGATCTTACGGTTCCTCAGCCAACTGCTCATCCACGCCAGGTGGCAGTTACAGTTGAACGGGTTGGCCAACAGGTTTCTGACATTCACACACACACACAAAGATATTAATTAGCCACCTCTGCAGCGCCAAGCTTGTCCTAAACAACAAAGTACTCTTTCCATGGAGTATTATTTTGTAATTCATTACGCCCAACACTGGATCTGTATTGTAAGGTGCAGCATTATGTCAGGTATCTACCTTTTTCCTACATCCCATCATGCTTTGTGTGAATTATGGGAGTAAATTTCATCATGTTGTCACTAATCATGTCACTAAACACTTTAAACAGATTGTTTAAAGGCTTGCATTCAGGCTCATTCTATAACTATAACTATTTTTGGTCTGTTTCAGATTTAAGGCCATAAAAAGTCCAAAATAGTACAGCGTCTTCAATTTGGGGACAGAAAGACATTAATTTAAATATAGCTTACACTTCAAAACGATATGGTTTAATTGATTAAATATGAGCGCTGCCAGTTTCAAAGTCAGGTGCTGTGCTGCTTTGTTTACTGCGGTTACAGGAGAAACGGCTATATTTCTGCCGTTCCGAAAGCGCCACCTGCTGGCAGAGAATGAATTTGCATTTTTCAATAAGCCCTTCTGCTCTTTTTGTTTAGACCAAAGCCAAAATAATACCTTATTTTTACGCAGAAAACACACAGTTGTAAATGTGGTTTAATGAATGATAAAAATCTAAAGATATAGCCTTCATTAAGATACATTTATATGCTACTAAATGAATAGAATTGTTTGATAATTATTGTTTAAATTAATCTAATATCTGATACTTTTGACTTCCAACACTACACCCTCCCGTCTCCCGGATTTTGGTACCCAAATGTTGACAGGTATGCCTTTATCAACCCCCTGGAGCCATGTGGAGAACTTTTTATGATGGATTTATGCACTTTATTGGGTTTGACCACTATCCGCTGCCATTATAAAGCTTGGAAGAGCCAGGACATTTTATAATATAACTCCAATTGTTTTCGTCTGAAAGAAGAAAGTCATAGGTGGCTAAGATGGCTTGAGGGTGAATCAATAATTTTTCATCTAAATCTAATTTTCATCTTTGGGTGAACTAACCCTTTACTCGCACTCGGTGTGAAAGGCCCTTAAGCTTTTGAAAGTCAAATGATACCAATGAATGAGGAGAATACAGTTAAATCAACTCAAAGACTGTTGAAGAAACCGTCAGGCTCCAATGGCACGGCTTCCCAGGAATGATCCAGCTCGAGTTATTGACTACAGGAAACATCTGTCTCTACCACCATATGCTAAACTCCTTCTCAGGATTTCTGCCAATGTGTGTTTGGCTCGTACAGGGTTGAGAGGCTCTGCAGCGTGTCGAAGGCTCCGGGTGTGATGGTGGTCAGCGTGTTGTCGTAGAGCGACAGCAGACGGACGTTGTGCAAGCCCGTGAAACTGTTGTTGTGAATGCAGCTGATGCGATTGTTGCGCAGCATTCTAGAACAGAAAGACGTGAAGAGGAGTTCGCACAAAGAAAACCATATATTATGGCTGATTCAAATCTGATTGGTTTTTGACAGAAGCTGGGCTCACAGCATGCGCAGGCCATCCAGTCCTCTGAACATCCCGCTGTGCACTGAATCCAGCTGGTTCGCCGTCAGGTGCAGCTCGTTGACCGGAGATGCGCCCTCAAATGCCCCATCCTCGATCTCTGAGATCTTATTGTTGCTCAGGTTTCTGTAGATCAAACCATAATGTCATTGGAGCATCAGGACCAGAGTGTCACATGGATGAGAAAGCAGCGGCACTTACATTTTCTTCAGGTGAGAAAGCGTCTTGAAAGCACCTGTGGCCTCTATCGCCGTGATCTCGTTATTGTTGAGACGCCTGGAGAAAGCACATGGAAGAACGCGATGAAATAACAAACAGCCCTTACGAAAATTAACCATGGTTTCCCTGCTGAAATGGTTTTACTGGTTATAATGGGAATTATATTGGTTTTAATGGAAACCGTAATTAGTCTCTACTGGCAATTGGTCACCTTCTATTGGTGGCTTGTTAAAACCATTAAATCCTAATGGAATGTGTCCCAAAACACACTGCAGGAAACCCTTTTTAATGGTTTTAATGGTTAAAAGCTTGTAATGGTATTTGTAGTGGAAACCATTAGAATTTCTGAGATGGTTTCTATATTTTTTTTTGTTGTTGTTTTTTTAGCAGGGCTTACTAACAAAACCAAAAAAACATGGTTAAAACAGTTCTGTCATGACCACTCTCGGAGGGATTGGCATGGTAATATACATGACAATGTTAATGTATTTGGTCTTGGTGGAATAGATCTGCACACACCATCTATTAATATCTATATGCTACTGCCAATACATCCACAACATGCTGCTGTAAGCATGTAAGAAATACTGCTGCTGCACATATTACACATATGAAATAACCCCCATATAGCGTACATGAATCACCTCGTAGCAGATCTATACAGGTGAAGCTACAGGGTTTCTGAAGCAAGCTGCAACTGCTGCAGCAAGCACTAGTCATATATTTGAATGTTGAGCAGCGAGCTCATTGGCTACCGATACAGGAGAGAACCAATCAGCTGTGCCATGTGATGATGATGTCATTAGGTCAGATTGAGTTAGACCCATCTAGAGTTTCATGCCAGAGCTCTGTATTTAAACCATGGTAACCACAAATTAACCTTGGTTTTGCTAATCATACCATAGTTTAACCATGGTATTTGTAGTAAAAATGTTATACAAATGGTAATCAATATGCCAAAAAAGCATGGTTACTACACTTTTACTAAAATGAAACCATGGTTAATATTTGTAAGGGAGACTCCTGGCATTCATTGGCAGGTGTGAGGTGTTTGCTGTCTTACAGTTCAGTGGTGGATGCTGGGATGTGCTCAGGGATGCGGTTCAGCCGTAGACTGGAGCAGTCCACTACGTTGGACTCACAGCGGCATTTGGCTGGACAGACGGGGTCATTATTACAGTCATAGCTCAGCCTGGTGTCCTCCGTTCCTGCAGCAAACACAACACGGTCATCCTCCAGCCGCTTGAGCAGAGCCTCGCAAACCAAGGCTTCGTGTCATGTTAATGAATGCGGTGCACACTCACCTGGGATAACATACTGCTCTTTGGCTGTGATGGAAACACAAGAAGACAATAATCACTAAAACTAATCATACACCATCAGCATCTCAGAATACAAATGCATTCACAGATGAGCTTTGGAAAATCGACTGTGTCAGTGATGGAAGGCAACAGAGGTAAAGTATGCAGTGGTACAGCATGCAAAATTGAGATTTTACATTTGTCTGGCTTGTGTTTTGGTATGTGCATCAATCCGTTTAAGCAGCTGTTGTGTAGTGGCTTTCTTGGACATAGTGCATGTGTGAGAATCAGCTCTGCAAACGGTATTTTCCTGAGCTTCTCAGTATCAAGCATTGCATTCAAGCACTGTACGCAGCACAGAAAATATTGCCGTTCAAAATTCCTGTATGATTCATTTTCCAAAACAAAACATGATGTACTGGAAACCATTTGTAATAAATGGTAGCTGATCACAATCTGTCATTGCCAAAACAACACTAAGCACAAAATATGCAGTATACAGTGGGTACGGAAAGTATTCAGACCCCCTTAAATTTTTCACTCTTTGTTATATTGCAGCCATTTGCTAAAATCATTTAAGTTAATTTTTTTTCCTCATTAATGTACACACAGCACCCCATATTGACAGAAAAACACAGAATTGTTGACATTTATGCAGATTTATTAAAAAAGAAAAACTGAAATAACACATGGTCCAGTCTCTTTTGCTCACCAAAGCTGCTTTTATTTGATCAAAAATACAGTAAAAACAGTGCTATTGTGAAACATTATTACAATTTAATATGTTGCTCAAAAAACCTTCTTTGAGTGAAATTGAGCAAAAGTGACAGTAAAGTTATAATATTGCAAAATATTTCTATTTCAAATAAACGCTTTGAATCTTTTGAACTTTCTATTCACCTGTGAATCCTGAAAAATAAAATGGATCATGGTTTCCATAAAAATATTGTGCAGCACAACTGTTTTCAACGTTGATAATAATCAGAAATGTTTCTTGAGCAGCAAAATCAGCATATTATACTGATTTCTGAAGATCATGTGACACTGAAGACTGGAGTAATGATGCTGAAAATACAGCTGCGCATCATAGAAATACATTACAGTTTAACACATATTCACATAGAAAACAGCTGTTTTAAAAGGTAATATTATTTCACAGTTTTTACTGTATTTTTGATCAAATAAATGCAGCCTTGGTGAGCAGAATAGACTTCTTCCAAAAATACTAATTATTCCAAACTGCTAGTGTATATTCAGCAGCTGCTATAATGTGATAGTGTTTTAACCTGCAGACTCTACTCATTCAGTACAGTAAGAGGTCACGGTCGTATTGTTTTTGATGAATCACAGTGTGTAATGGATGTGTTTGATGGTTTTGTGAATAAACATAATGAAGTTTTGAATAGTGTATAGAGTTTGAGGTTTACACAGTGATGGTTTGTGGTGTTGAAGGCTGAAGCGGCAGTGTTTTACCGGAGCAGCGGAACTTCTTGCTCTTGATCTGGCCGATGCGTTTGTTGGCGAGCCGGCGAGGGCTGGTGCATCGGGCGCCGCTGGTCTCGATGGGGTTGGAGCGCAGGTAATCAGCCAGCCACTTCAGATTACAGTCACAGATGAAGGGATTCTGGGCCAAATGACTGCAGTGACACAAACACATTCACCTTATCAACATCCATGTGCAGTTACTTGCTCTGCTGGGCATTCAGCTCATCTAGCCGCGTTTACAGCGATATTCATACAGCTCTTCACATATAACATCACTTCAGTAATGATGGTTAGAATTGCAGCTTGCCATCTGTTGAAGAAACATGTCAAACATGATCATGAACTTTGCCTTAACCTCCCCTGTGGAGCTGCAGTTTACATGAGTGAAGCTGTAACCTGTTATTTGCTAGACTAGACTTTTAATAAATCTGTTCAGAGGATACAGTATAGTGTGAGTGTGTGTGTGTGTGTGTGTGTGTGTGTGTGCATGTTTATATGGCTTATGAGGACACAAATTTGTATAATGACATGGGTATGACATAGGTATTACAACATGAAGGTGATATATGAGGACGCTTTCAGTGTCCCTGTAATTCAAAAGGCTTATAAATCATACAGATTTTTTTTATCTAAAAATGCACAAAGTTTCCTGTGAGGGGTAGGTTTAAGTGTAGGGTGATAGAAAATACTGTTTGTAGATTTATAAAAACCATTAGACCTATGGAGAGTCCCCATAAACCATAAAAACCAACATATACCTACCATATAGCAAATACTTACAGTTACTCATATGCTTTACATGCAAGATCAGTGGAACATATTCATTAAACTACATCAACAACACATATGCAGTTTCATTACTTATTGCATGTTTGTATGCAAATATAAGCATTAGGTTTAAATATATTCAATGCCAATAAAGACTCCTTAACATTAGGCATGCAAGCAAGCAAGTTCTTTTTTGATTGTAAATGTCATATATATATATATATATATATATATATATATATATACACCTTGCTACGTGTACTGCGTTAGGCTAACCGAGACTTGTCATTTGCACTTATATATTGTTGCTCTTTTGTTAGTTTTGACTGCTTTTATTGTCCTTATTTGTAAGTCACTTTGGATAAAAGCGTCTGCTAAATGACTAAATAAATAAATAAAATAAATATATGAATACTGTTTGAAAATCAATTAAAAGTATATGTTGTGAGTGTGTGTGAGCTCACAGGGTCTGGATGACGCGCAGCGAGGTGAAGGTGCCCTTGGCCAGTGTTTGGATTTTGTTGTCGTATAAAGAAAGCAGCGAGAGATTCTGTAGGTCCTGAAAGGTGTTTGCGCGAAGACAGTGGATCTTGTTTGCGTTCAGAAGGCTGGAAACACACGAGGAAGAGAGAGATGCTGATGAAACAGCAACATGCAAAGTCAGCACATAAACTGTTATAATCTACACCTGTTAAGTACTTCCCAGCCCTTATGAAAGAACAATCATGAATAGAAACTCTTAGATATCTCAATGGATTCTCCAATGGAGAGCAAATGGGGGAAATTCTTCCGAAACCAAATGATCTGAGCTGTTCCGTCCACGTTGATTTTATGGCTCTATACTCTTGCGCAACCACTGAGCAATGAAATCTTGCTCTGGAGGAGGCTCTCACACTCACAGCAGCTGGAGGGAGTAGAGTCCGTCAAATACTCCTTTGGGCAGATCGGTGATCTTGTTGCCGTACAGAACCCTGAACATCAGAGAGACAGTCAGCAGAAGACCACATACACACATGCTTACTGCTAAAGATCATACATGAGTGCTCGGAGGAATAAACAGAGCTGCAGATCTCAGGACCGACCGCCGCATCGGCACAGTGCTGGAACAAGCACTTGATTTAATATCAAGACTGATATTAAGATATGCAGTTTCCTTGGTACACATTAGAAATACATTTCTGGTGTTGAAATTTGCGACATTAGCAGCTGAAATTATTTCAAAGAAGAAAAGGGGATTTTTTTTTGCATCAAAGGGATAGTTCATTCAAAAATGAAAATTTACTCCACCTCCAAGAATGTAGATGAGTTTGTTTCTTCATCAGGTTTGTAGAAATGTAGCATTGCATCAGTGTCTCAGCAATGGATGCTCTGCAGTGAATGGGTGCCGTCAGAATGAGAGTCCAAACAGCTGATAAAAACATCACAATAATCCACAAGTAATCCACAGCACTCCAGTCCATCAGTTAACATCTGGAGAACACAAAAGCTGTGTGTTTGTAAATAACAAATCCACAGATTTGTTCAGAGCTGTTTTGGATTGTAAACGGTGCTTGATCTGTGCAGATTTCTCTCCTGATTCAGATCAGACCACTTTTTCACTGGAGGAAGCGTTATTATGGATTATGGACTCTAAAATATGGAATATTTAAGTTAAAAACGTCTTAATGCTGGATTTGTTTCAGCTTTTGTGTACTCCAGATGTTAGCTGTTTGGACTCTCATTCTGACGGCACCCATTCACTGCAGAGCATCCATTGCTGAGACACTGATGCAATGCTACATTTCTCCAAATCTGATGAAGAAACAAACTCATCTACATCTTGGATGGCCTGAGCATGAATACATTTTCAGCAAATTTTCATTTTTGTTAAACAGTTTCTTTAAGGTTGCGATGAAACAAAAGTAGCAACAGATCTTTTGTTTTTTTCCATATTGTGTGATGTAAAAAAAATTGGAACATATGCATGGATAAATTGTTCACAATAAGATCCATAAAATACATTTACGAAACAGGTTGCATAAGTTTTAATTTCATGCACACTTATAGAATCTCAAACTGATGGAATTGAATTAAAAATGACAGCGTACAAACATCGTTCAGTACAAACAATGCATACAGAGATACAAATAGCGTTCTGTACATCACTTTGGTTACCGTACAAACAACACACACACTCACTCACTCACTCACTCACTCACTCACTCACTCACTCACTCACTCACTCACTCACTCACTCACTCACTCACTCACTCACTCACTCACTCACTCACTCACTCACTCACTCACTCACTCACTCACACACACTCACACTCACACTCACACTCACACACACTCATTTACTCACTCACACACTCAC
>NW_015506213.1:27101-29406 GCF_001515645.1 Sinocyclocheilus grahami | reverse complement strand
CAGGCACGCACGCACGCACACACACACTCACACACACACACACTCACACACACACACTCACTCACTCACTCACTCACACACACACACACACTCACTCACACACACACACACACACACACACACACACACTCACACACACACACACTCACAGTGAGTTCAGGGAGCGCAGGCCCTGGAAGGCGTCAGGAGCGAGCTCAGAAATCTGGTTGTTGCTGAGATCTCTGTAAAGAGAGACAGAGAAGAGTGAAGACACGCTTCAGTAGATGATGAGAAGTGAAGAGAACTGGCCTGTATCACGCTGTTTTCGGCTCGTGTGGCTGTAGGTATGTAAATGTGTAGCTCTGAACCTCCAGCCCTGCTGTGGTGGCGCTGTGGTGAGGACTATTAGTAAACGGCAGGCATTACAGGCCCTGGAGAAGACTTTAATAAGCCTGCGGTCTAGCCATCAAACCACACGTCAGTACAGCACGGCAAACAGTCAGAGAGAAAATACTCCTCAACGAGATGCGATGGGAATTTGCAGAGTGCTGTGGATCTGGCTTTTCACAAGCCGTGCTGCATGTCATCTTGAAAGAGAGTGAATGTCACACT
Source organism: Sinocyclocheilus grahami (assembly GCF_001515645.1). Classification (NCBI taxonomy): domain Eukaryota; kingdom Metazoa; phylum Chordata; class Actinopteri; order Cypriniformes; family Cyprinidae; genus Sinocyclocheilus; species Sinocyclocheilus grahami. The sequence goes on along the minus strand of NW_015506213.1, from coordinate 28,815 downwards.
GTTTAAATTGGTCAGGCTGGTTTCTGCTGGTTCAAGGTGGTCTACCACATCAACTTTGGCTCCAGCTGTTCATTTAGAGCAGGTTACAAGTCAGTACAGAGGATTCCAGCATCTGCCCGAGTTTAATATGACTGATTAAACTGGATTCTGTATGAACAAGTCTAATCAATACATTTGAATTTGATCTGGCTGTCACCTTACAGTGACCATAATGTCTATAAAAGTGTTTTCTCAGCTGCTGCAAACTTACATTCTGCGCAGTTTCTTATAAGGAGAAAATGCTCCTGTAGGGATGGATTTGATGCTGTTTTGTTCCAGTCGTCTGCGAAAAGAAAAAAAAACAGAAAAATGCAGGCGTTATTGCAACATTGACATGTTTTTGCTCTCTGTTTTGTCTCACTGCCATCTCAAATCCACATGAGCAGAAGCCACAGACACACTCCATATCAGCCGAAGTCTTGAGTGTATCTGTGCACCAGCAGTCTCTCTCTGGAGTTTCTGTTCGGTTCATTACCAGGTTTACTGGATCAGTAGAAATGGCTTTCTAGCTACTTCAGGTGTTCAGCTTGTTTCCAGAAGACAGTCATTTTGTTTCGGTCTTGCAAGTGCTCAACCCCCACAGCACAATGAAGGATTAGTGTATAACAGACACAGATGCTTATTTTTTATCTTCAGACTATGATTCAGTCCAGTTGGAGGAGATCAAGCATGTTTGATATGTAGGACTGCTTTTAGAACATATTTCTGCATGAGTTTGTTGTAAAGGTCTGGTAGTGTGTCATATATTCAGTCATTTAATGTATGACGCCCAGTTTTTCTCTTTAACCGTTTACAAAGTCGGCAAGTGTGTGATGCCTAGTGTTTGAAATCTGTTCAGATTTGAAAAGTTATGTAGTGAATTCCAGCCTTAATGTATATTGTCCATTTGCAAGGTGATTGAGAAGTAGAGTCCAATCACAAACTGATTGAGAAACATTTGCTTTTTCTAAAATAATAAACATGCTACATACAGTAATTCTTCCAAAAGTAATCTGAACTCCCATGTGTGTATGATTTCTGTGGCCTGGATGGAATGAGCTGTCATAGGAAACATTGATGGCAAACAATCTCTTGTGGCAGAAGCTTGGAGAACAGACTGAACATCAGCAGTGCTGATGAAGGCGGATGCGGTGCGTCTTTCTGTCGGGTTTGGATGTCATTAGTGTCTGTGGGGGAGTTTTTAAGGGTCTGTTTTAATGGCACACCCTGCAGGTTCAGGCCACAGCACTGTGAAGAAAGCAGTTGTTTTCAGTCGAAAAAGCCTAATTTAAAACAGGAAAGTCATTTGTCAGGGTCATTTAGTGCCTTCAGAGCCCCAGGCAATAACAGTTTGACCTGAACACTTGCAGAATTCCCCTTCTCTTCAAAAGCAGGGCACCCGCTAGGAAATATAGAAACACAATTTACATTCTTTGGATTGCAGTGATTCCAGACAGCACATTCCTGTGGTCGTCTCTCTGCAGACTGAGCTTTTCAGTCTCTGCAAGCGTGTCCAAATACATCTGCTGTAGATCATGCGACTGTAATCGACAGATCACAAGTAGCTGTAGTTCCTTCTCTCACGTCGTGAAGTAGTGCGGCATAATAGTGTGTGTGTGTGTGTGTGTGTGTGTGTGTGTGTGTGTGTGTGTGTGTGTGTGTGTGTGTGTGTGTGTGTGTGTGTGTGCGTGTGTGC
>NW_015506213.1:23477-26869 GCF_001515645.1 Sinocyclocheilus grahami | reverse complement strand
TGTGTGTGTGTGTGTGTGCATGCCGCTTATTCACATTATACTGGCCTTTGTGTTTTACTACAGAACCTCAGAAGCTCAAACTTTTGCATTTAGCAAATGCTTTTATCCAAACTGACTTGCATTGCATTCAAGAAATACATTTGTTCAGTTCATGCCTTTTCTGGGAATTGAACCCACAACCTTGGTGTTGCATGCGTCATACTCTACCATTTTAATTACTGGAACTTTAACTTGTTTTTCTCAAATGTTACTACTTTCAGAGAATATTCAGATTAAATATTCTCATCCCGTTTGCAAACTGATAGAATGGAATGTTCCCCTAACATCCACTTAAACATTCAAAAAACTAAATTAAGAACTTTCAGAAATGATTCACATTATATTGGCTTTTGTGTGTTTTTAGTATATTTTGTGTGATTTTAGTTCATCCAAAGCAACTAATATATACATTTCTTTAGTTCCTGCATTTCCTGGGAACTGAACCCACAACCTTGGCGTTGCTTGCATCATACTCTACTGTTTGAATTACAGGAACTTTAATCTAACAGTTATTAAATGTTACTACTTTTAGACAACATTCAAAAGAAATATTCCCAAAATGTTTGCAAAATGATAAAATGAGATGTTCCCCAAAAGATTGGATTATCTAGATTTTTTTAGACATTTTTAAAAAGAATGTTTTGAATAGAGATGTCCCGATCAGGTTTTTTGTGCCCCCGATCCGATCCGAGTCGTTGAATATTGAGTATCTGCCGATACCGAATCCCGATCCGATACTTGTATATTCCTAGTGTTTTATGCACAATCCAAGTACATTAAAGTTATTAAAATCAATGCATACAGTGTTGTTCAGATAGTAAATGTATATATATATATATACATGTGTGTGTGTGTGTGTATACATAAATATGATACACTCTCTATATGTATATATTTGCACATACTGTATAAAGACATTGGTAGAATATGGGACTAGTGATATAACTTATTATATTTTAAATGTACAATAAGCAGAATGATTGCAACATAAAGGTAAAAAAGTGGAGATATGGTTAGAAAGCATGAAGCTAGGGGTGTCAGAACGCCAGTCTGTTAATCAAATCCGAAGCAAGACACAACCCATAGCAAAATAAGGATCGGGCTGAGGAGAGCTGATACCGATCAGTTAAAAAAATGCTTGATCCCGATCCTTGAGACCGAGTCGGGTTTAACATTCAGAAACGATTTATATTATATTGGCCTTTGTGGGATTTTAGATCAGTTTGTGTTTTCCAAACTGACTTGCATTGCATTCAAGGTGGACATTTGATGCATTTCCTGGGAATTGAACCCACAACCTTGGCATTGCTTGCACTATGTTCTACTGTTTGAGCTACAGGATCTTACATCTCTGCCATGCTGTCGGGCAGGCTGGCCGGGATCGCCGTCAGTCCTTTCCCTCTGCAGTCCACAATATTATTACTGCAGGTGCAGACGGCCGGACACGAGCCCGTGGCAAAACTACACGACTGAACAGCAGCGTCTTCAGACTGACCTGCAGAGGCACATTTGCATTGAATAAGAAGAGGTTGTGAGTAATAAAGTGTGCAGCATTGTTCTTCACTTCGGATGAGTGCAATGCAGCAGATGCTGGTGTCGGGTGAAGAGACTGGAAGGCTTGTTTACCTGAACAGCTGAATTCGTGTTTCTGGATCTCGGCAACATTAAGTCCTCGTATCGGAGCCGGAGCGCTGCACTGGGTGAACAGACCGATGGTCGGCCGCTCGCGCAACCACTGCGACAACCAGGCCAGATTGCAGTCGCAGTTCAGGTTGTTGGAATGTAAACGGCTGAAGGTGGAAAAATGGCAGCATAAATGTTAAGACTAAGTTTTTATCCAATTCTTTTTAACCTGAGGATAAAGGAATATTTGTTCATGCAAAAAAAAAAAAAAATTGCTGAAAAAAATCTGTCAAATCAGTTATGTAGAAATGTAGAATTGCATCAATGTCTCAGCAATGGATGCTCTGCAGTGAATGGGTGCCGTCAGAATGAGAGTCCAAGCAGCTGATAAAAACATCACAATAATCCACAAGTAATCCACAGCACTCCAGTCCAGCACTTAACATCTGGAGAAGACAAAAGCTGAAACAAATCCATCCATCAATCCATCCAATCCATTAAGACGCTTTTAACTAAAATATGAGTCCATAATCCATAATAATGCTTCCTCCAGTTAAAATGTGGTCTGATCTGAATCAGGAGAGAAATCTGCACAGATCAAGCAGCGTTTACAAGCCAAAACAGCTCTGAACAAATATGTGGCTGGATTTTGATGTGAGAGTCAACAGGAGATGGACTTTTTCACTGCAGGAAGCGTTATTATGGATTATGAACTCGTGCAGAGCATCCATTGCTGAGACACTGATGCAATGACACATTTCTCCAAATCTTCACCTTGGATAGCCTGAGGTTGAGGACATTTTCAGCTAATGTTTGTTTTTAGGTCAACTATTCTTTTAACCTGGTCCACAATGGTGTTTGCTCAGAGCTCGGCTAATAAAAGCAGCAGCAGATCATGTTGTGTTTTGGGTACTGGTCTCCCACCAGGCTTCTTGACTAGATTAAACTCAGCCGGCTTTAGCAGAAAAGCCATGCTCCTGCCAGCATAAACCCGTCTGGACCAACAGGGAACTCATGCTGTGCTAAGCCTGTCACTGAGCTTTGCTACTAATGCCAATAGCCAATTATCTTTACCCAGTAACTCCACGATCTGATTAGAAGGGTCTTTTTCTGTTAGGTAAAGGAGGACACATGCTGATGGGGTCCACATGTCCACATACTGTTTCAAAACATTAAACAGAAACAGGGAACATACAAGCTGACTGCAGTCACAGGGTCTGGATTTCATTCTCTAAAACTTCACTTATATTACTGAATTTATATTTAAATGGAAACCTGTCCATTTCATAGCATACATCTGTATGTGAATAAATAAATAAACCAGAACAAAATGAGAAAGAAGCTCCTTGTGGTAAAACGGTTCACAAATTCCAGAGAAATATAGCAGAATATACATTTCATAAAAGCAGTGTGTGTTGGTGTTTATTTCTGTGTGTGTGTGTGTGTGTGTGTGTGTATGTGCGTGTGTGTGTCAATTACTGACTTTGGCTTCTGGCAGAGCCGTGTGGCCTCCGCCGTCCTGCAAAAACTGTGTGGAATGACACTGTCTCTGTGTGTGTGTGTGTGTGTGTGTGAGTGTGCGTGCGTGCGTGTGTGTGTGTTTGTGTGCGTGAGTGTGTGTGTGTGCGTGAGTGAGTGTGTGTGTGTGTGTGTGTGTGTGTGTGTGTGTGTGTGTGTGTGTGCGTGCGTGCGTGTGTGTGTGTGTGTTTGTGTGCGTGTGTGCGTGTGTG
>NW_015506213.1:18964-19754 GCF_001515645.1 Sinocyclocheilus grahami | reverse complement strand
TGCCGTACCATGCAGTGGAAAAGTGCCATTTGTGTCACTCACAAGGTCCTGAGCTTGGGCATGTGGTTGAAGCTGGACACTGGGATGCTGCTGATGTTGTTGTTGTTCAGGGTTCTGCGAAACATCAGAGAGACTATTAATGACTGTTCCCACTGATCATCACTTCTGATTATGAACCAGTTCACCATGAATAATCCAGCCTGATCTCTTAAGAATTCATAACTATTTGTACATAGCATTTAGCATTTTTGTACTTTGGATATACTTTGACAATATCTAAAAAACAAAAGGATTTGTTTTTAAAATGCAAAAGGCTTTATATTATATGTAATCTTTTATATTTGCTGTATATTACTATGTATTTGTATAGTTAAATTGTACTATTATATTGATATTTTTGCCCACCCTAAAGCCCACCCTAAACCACACAAAAACATGCTATGACAATATACTATTATACAACAAAAACATAAATTTTGTCTCACACAAGCTGACGTATAGCCTCTCAAGGCTTGTGATGTAAATAGATTACATTTGTAAACACTTTATGATGTGCTTGTCATTTGCTCTCAGCAAAACAAAGAAAATGCAGTGACTGGATGATGACAGGTTTTTACTGTTAGGTTAAATTGAGGATGAAGTCAAGAAAACCAATGTTTGAATCAAATGAGCTGAACTGTGAAACCACACAGAATAAGATGAAACACTGTAATGTCAAACTACACTGTAAAAAAAAAGCAGCTGTGGTTGCCGGAATTTTTACCGTAAAAAATACAGTAGCAACGTTTTA
>NW_015506213.1:15294-17867 GCF_001515645.1 Sinocyclocheilus grahami | reverse complement strand
ACATAATACACACACACATGCATAATGCCAGTTCATAAGTTACATTACAGGTGCATTAGATCAGAATTAGGTGCACTTGTCTGAATTTATGTCTCAAAAATAGTAAAAAAAAAATAGATACAAATATTTTTAATATTTAATTTCAGTAATGTTTCAATAAATGTTTTAAATGGTTTTTGTTTCATGTAACTACAATAACCCTGCTGAATACATGAACTAACTGCAGATATTTTATTTAGTTTAAAAAATGTTTTTTCCAGTCTGCATGTAAAAGAGTGTTCAGTACAAATCTGCTTTAGTGCTGCGTTGCAGACTTTGGGTTTGAAATGACATGAGGCTCAGTAAATGATGGCAGAAAACCAAAATCAGCCGTAATGATGATCTGCTTGAAGAAGAAGAAGAAAAAAAAACGTGCAAAGAGGTAAATTAAATTGTTGCGTATTGTACAAGGCTTTCATGCACTGAAAATCTGAAAAACAGTTCTTTGCTCTGAACATGATTCTGAACACGAAACAAATAACAGACTGAGGACGTCTGAGAAAATCAATAGACAGACGTGTCGTTGCAGGCGACGCAAAGCGCCAGAAAGCAGCTGAAAGGCAGCATCCTAAATCCTGTTGTCATGCTTTAAAGTGATCGTGTGCTGAGCACAAAGCTCTCTGGGTAATCTGAGTGGATTACACGCTCGTGTTTAAGAGGCTAATTGCGTATCTCTCAACACTAATGAGAAGCCTGAGAGGAAAACACACAGCCAATTCCTTCCTCTTACAACACATCACACGAGTTAGGCTCTTCATTGGGCTTTTACTGATGCTGATACACAGTAATGCCCGAGATCCGGGGCCAGACCCTCAACAGAGGACGGTCTGTGGGGCTAAAAGAGAAAGTGACATGCCATTTCCCTTCAGCTCCTTCAAAGCAGTCACTTACAGTTCATTCCTTTCAGTCTTTTACAATTAATCAACAACCAGTCCACATGGCTGGTAGAACAATTCATTAGAATTGACATTTTAGTGTAGATCATATTGAGTTTCCTATTCGTCTATTATTTGTTACTCTTATAAGGGAAGACTATATGTTTAGGATCTTAGTATTAATCCAAGACTAAAATGAAAGGATTTACCTTAACCCTTGTGCTTTGATTTGATTTTCCTGATTTTCTTTTTTTCTTTTTTTTTTTTTTAAATGCCTTATAAATGTTTCATTTTTTTTCTTTTGGTAGGTTCATATGAATGAATGAATGAATGAGGGATTTATATAGCACTTTACTGCATACCCAGTAAGTTTTAGTCTAATGCACTGCCATTAACTAGCACTTTCGGGGAAAAGACAATCCTCTTCAGGTCAGCAATACAGGAACATAACCAGCCTCAGTTCAATAGCACATGCTGTTTGTAAGGCTGCAGGCTTCACACAATACAGAACGAGGATTGTCTTCCTCTCACTGCTCCTGATGCCGTTATCGCTGACTCTGAGTTATGAAGTCTTCCTGAGGGAGCTGGGAATCGTCTGGAAGCCTCCCAAGGAAGTCCAGTAACCACAGAGACAATGCAAATAGCTTTCATTCCCTCAAGATTCAGACCAACAATGAAAGCCTTGCTGAGCTTTCTTCATCACCATTTACGCCCTTTATGCTCATACGCAAGGTTTTTAGCCCTCCGAGAGCCTTGCTATTCTGAAATGTAAAAATGCACACGTATTTAAAATGGACAACTTATAACTCAATAAACCCAAGAGTATCCAGAAAAGAAAACAAGCATTGTGCAAACATCGTGTTATGTGATGTTAGGCGGTTCAGTCAGTGGCTAGATGAGCGATAGAAACAAACAACGGCAAAGATATTGCTGAAGCACGGGAGAAAACACAGTGGAGAAGAGTCGATGTCATTTCTAATCTGCTTTTCCTTCTGAGAAAAACAAGCCAAAACAAAACTTGTTTTATCAAAGGAAAAATATATAGACGCAAAAACTGACAAGGAACACTCACCTACATTTAAACTGCATTGCTTCAAGTTAAATACTTAAACATTTTAATTTAATTGAAACAAAAATAATAATGCAATACTAATTGTATTCTCTCCCTCATCTGAGTGTCCTGCTTTATTTGAATGCTGTTGTGCACCAGCGATACACAAGCCGAACTAAACATCTCGAAGCAGACATGTTGTTTATGTCGAAATGCATGAAAAACAGGCAGCAAACATCGCATGCATGGTTTTATGAACCCAGCCCAAACCAAACCCAGCTGGGAGTCGCTTTGGGACTTGCAGAAACAGTGGGAAGGACTTTGTGCTGTATAATGAATCCAACCACAGCAGTCATATCATAAAGGCAGAGAGGTTGTCCTCCAGAATCCTGCAGCTTCTGTCAATCTGCCACACTATCTGCAGAGGTGTGCAGGCTTCTTCTGCCATGAAAGTTCATTCTGGGATCCTACAGTAAAGCCATTCAAGAGAACTAGAGTAACACACGAGTCTGCAGTACTAGACTAGTAGCTAGTAAGTAGGTGATGATGTCTGGGCATTTTCTTCTAACTGATTTTAATACCACAAATTCTCCACTTTTCAGTAAATA
>NW_015506213.1:10651-13660 GCF_001515645.1 Sinocyclocheilus grahami | reverse complement strand
AGCGCTTCCGCTGCTTCCGGTTGTGTGTATGTGGGGTAAAGCAGCTGAGCTTTTATCATGCCACAGTCGAGCGCTTCCGCTGCTTCGGGTCGTGCGTATGTGGGGTAAAGCAGCGGAGCTTTTATTATGCCACAGTCGACTGCTTTCGCTCCTTCCGGTCGTGCGTATGTGGGGTAAAGCAGCGGAGTTTTTATTATGCCACAGTCGAGCGCTTCCGCTGCTTCCGGTCGTGCGTATGTGGGGTAAAGCAGCTGAGCTTTTATTATCCCACAGTCGAGCGCTCCCGCTGCTTCCGGCCGTGCGTATGCTATCATGCCACAGTCGAGGGCTTCCGCTCCTTCCGGTCGTGCATATGTGGGGTAAAGCAGCAGAGCTTTTATTATGCCACAGTCAACCACTTCCGCTCCTTCCGGTCGTGCATATGTGGGGTAAAGCAGCGCTGTTTTATCATACTAGATACATTTAGTTCTGTTATAATGCTACTCTGTGCGGTCGTCACCGGTCTATTAAAACGCACAACCTATTAAAGCGTCTTTAGGGTTTCCATGTTTTCTACAAAACAAAACCGATGGAAATCGAGGGGTTATGACGTCATTGGCAGGCGACACAATGACACTATGGACACGCTCCGTGTCACTAGTTAAAATTGCTTATTTCTCTTGATTTAAACATTCTTCGAAACATTTGGGATAATGTAAGTACACAAGTCTGGTGCACTTTTAACACTGTTCTACATATTGTGCCTTTAAAGCACATTTCTCACAGTCACAATGCTTCAATAAGCACATGACATCACTAAATATTCTAAAATATTTCAAATATTTGGTGTCAATGGAGACTTCTGCCAAAACTCAGTGGTCAACAAATTGCCACAGCCGACCCATTTAAATGGGCCATAGCAAAAAACTAAAATGTTCTCAGTTTGTGTAAATCCACGTGGGGGTCAGAGTGTGATTTTTCATCCACAGTAATTTCACACTTGTCTAGAACAAATATGTTGCTTTGTTTCATAATTACAGTGTATAGGTTTTTCTTTATTTACCTCAAAAGAATGGAAGTGAAATATGACAACATGCCCCGTAGGTGGGGTACATTGTAGGGGCACGTTGTAACATGACGTATGACGGCTTAAAACGTTATCTGATCTCATGAACAAAATATACAAGACAAACTAAAATATTAAAATTAACTAGTTTCTCGTGGTTTCTCATTAAGATTCATAAAAGTAATTAGTGTAAATTACATCGCTAATGTCATAGAATAGCATAGTTTAATGACAGTGGGGCACATTGTAACGCTTATGACGGCTTTAAACGTTATCTCATGAACAAAATATACAAGACAAACTAAAATATTAAAATTAACTAGTTTCTCGTGGTTTCTCATTAAGATTCATAAAAGTAATTAGTGTAAATTACATCGCTAATGTCATAGAATAGCATAGTTTAATGACAGTGGGGCACATTGTAACGCAGTGTTACAACGTTCCTCATCTGTGCAACCGGAATTTAAAACCGGGTAGTGTCTTCTGCTAGTTATCGAAGCATTAAAAACTATCTGAACTGATGAATAACAGATTGGAGATTCAAATAATTGCAGATTTGCCTCATTTTAAATGAACCCTAAAAACTGAGATGAAAAAATTTACTTCAGCAAGAAACTGACTTTTGCTAAGGTAAAATAAATGTTCAGCGATATCTTCAAAAGATTTTTGAATTTTGGTGCACTTTTTTTCTCTATATAGTTTTGATATGGTAACTAGTAGATACTGTAAATTTTGCTATGCTAGCATGTGTGTAAATATTTAAACCATGTGTGTTAAACTAACCCTGCGCTAGTTTGTGCCCTAATTCACTGCAGGTCTTGAATTCACAGCTCTTCAGCAGTAATTACCATATTTTTTATTAAACAAACATCTCTCTAGGCTTTCAGCGTGTCAAGCTTTGTACTCGTTTCCCTAGAACAGTATGTATTATTCTGCATAATCCAAGTGAAACAGTCACAAAGAGTCTCAAACAAACAAATCAAATCCTATTAACATCTCATCTGTTTCTCCTAGAGAGCAATGCAATTAGATTGAGCGTTGTGTTATCACGTTATCTCAAAAACTCATTCTTTTGAGTCTAGCATCATTTTTAAATTTTAGATTTAAATTTTAGGAGAGAGAAGTTGAAAAGACCATGAAATATCATCAGCATTAAAAGTACAATAAAATATTGAGAAAATCAGAAATACATGTATCAGTTTAGCTACCCTATAAGACCAGAGTATATTCAATAGTTGAAAAAAAGCCATGCCTCTAAATGCTATTTCCCACAATGCAATGCATTAGAATGTCCATCTAATTAAAAATGACATGACAAAAGGACGGATGCTAAACCACCTGTAAACACATATTCATACATGTCTTTAAAATAATACATGACGCATTCTGAAAGCTTGCAATGCAACACAAGCACTTTATGACAGCAGGCAACTGATTAAAATGAATTCTGGTCTGGAAATTACGATTCCAGCCAAAACAGCAATGGACTGAACAATATGAAAAAGTGCAGGACTGAGAGAACTGGCCTCGTTAATGGCAGCAGAAGTGTCTCAGTCCCAAACACGCTACACTAGTCTTTTGTCTGCTGTTCTATTGAGTGTCAATCGTGTAAGAGCACTTTAGCAGGATTAGACCGCATTCATTCATATCTGCTTTCTCACACATGTTCTCACGCATTCTTCTCCCGCTCGCTTCGGTGTGCAGAATATGAATATTCAAAGCATGGCTTCTTTTTTTCTCCTTGTTTGCCAGGTAGCTTTTTGCACTCAAATAAGAATAAGTTGAAAATTGTGTTTGGTGAATCCTCAGATGAATACACAGTCCAATCTCCTGACGCTATGAAATGTTCAGAAGGAAATATTCGTTCCTAGCAGCGGAAATGTAAGTGGAGGCGCTGCGAGAACAGTATGACAGACTCTTGTGTTGATCTTTGTACCTGTGTGTCTCTGCAGCAGGAGAGAGAG
>NW_015506213.1:3641-7058 GCF_001515645.1 Sinocyclocheilus grahami | reverse complement strand
AATGATAAAAATAGAGTCTGGGTACCTAAAAATGTTGTTCGGGATGTGCTGCTTAATGTTAAGGAGTTCGTCTCTGGTAACATTTATAGAAGAAGAATGACAAAACACAGAACAAACAAACAAAAACAATAGAAGAATCGCGGAGCTCAGCGTCCTTGCTGCCATTTGCGGCGCCATGCTGATGTAAAATTTAAATGTAACTAAAATAAATTGTTTGCAACCACTTACCTTAAAAGAAAAAGTAGTATAATTTCAGTGAAGGTGGGCTATTTGCACTACTCCGTTTATTTTTATGGATTTGTCCAGCACTTTGGTACACTGTTGTTTTTAAGGTGCTTTATAAATAAACTTGTGATTTTGATTTGATTCAGATACAAGCACGATATGTGTGCTATTTTCTCATATTAATAACTGAGCTACCATATGTTATGTCTTCACAAGCATGACTATTTACACAAATTCAGACCAGAAAATGTCATTATTATATTGCGTTCAGTATGTTTCACTGGTGTTGACATACAGCCAAGCAAATAACGTGATGTCGGAGTGAAATACAGCAGCGATATATTCACGGCCTACAGAAATCTAAAGGTCTGTTTCTGCGGGTGTAATATAAATGTCCTGAGGCTTTGTGAATCAATGATTCCTCACCATAGGTGCCGCCAGTCAAATTACTGAGGTGAAGGTTGCTAGGAGACCAAGGTACCCAGCTGGAACTGTGTGTGTGTGTGTGTGTGTGTGTTCAGGAACAATGGAGCAGGAACAGACAGGAGTCAGTGTGTGAGAGTCTCTCATGATCACTCTGGACTCTTACACACAATGCTAATGTTTTCATACTTCCGAACTCCCACAGTCCCCTCCAGAAAACCAGAGCTTCTTGGAGAAAGGTCATTCTCTGCCACGTTTCTGCCAGATTCACGATATGTTTAAAACAGCCCAGAGGCTTCAACATGGGAAACTTTAAAACAGAGAGGAAATAAATAGAGCCTATATATAGAGAGAGAGTGCTCTCTTAAAAATGCCAGATAGGAGAAAAGACGGTCCTGTTGGCAATTTCTGCAACAAAAAAAAAAGAACCGACTTCAATCCTAGTTCACATTTGTGTCTGTAAAAATGCAATCAGGGATGATTACCATGAAAACAAGCTCACCATACTCATGTTTCTCGCTCTAAACATGAAACTAAATGTAATTTCCCCCATCATGGACCTGGCAAAATTTTGCACAAATAGTAATGTTGACTGCATTCACAAATCCTGCTACTTTGTTACTTTGTAAAAATGATTGCGATTTCAAGCCAAGCACCAGCCTCAGCAGAGAGAAGGACATTCACAGCTCGTGTCTGCAGGGGTTCGGCTCACAACACAATCAATACAATCCAATCCCACTGAGCGCCCTGCCATCGGGGATGGGCGTCGGGTTATCTTTGTTTTCTTCAAGGCATTTACAACCGTCCCTCAATGGAAAGTCAGAGCTGGTGTGTGTGAATAGGCAGCAAGAGCTCTCAATAAAGCGTGGACATCATCTGCGCCCCCCGCCGGCCCACCACACTGACCTCTCCACCTCAGGACTTCCTCAGGCAAACACAGCTCCAGGGGGGCCCAGGCTGGTCAATCCATCTTCAGCCCGTGACAGCGATGGGAATGGCATTTAGACCCGAGACCAAGGGTGAGAGACTACATAAAGAGGACCGGCCCGGGTTTGTTCAGGGTTACGCTTCGGCTGCACAATGGCAGCGGCGCTCCTGCGTTCTTAGGCCTATAGGTTGGACATTTCTTCAGAGGAATTATTTGAAAGTCTCTGTGTAGCTGTGTTGTGGGTAGAGTCCTCCTTCCAGAGACTATGACCACTGGATGCGTCTGTGTACTTTTGTGAGAGTGTTTGCTCATCTCATTGTTTCCCTGTCAGAACTTACAATGATATTTAGACAAGCTAGACTCGTTGGTGCTCCATTCACGTACCTATACATACAATTCACTGCAGTTTCCATCTGAAATTAACAACTTTTATTCCTTTTCACACAAATTATGAGTATAGAAGCAGATTATTGATTGATTAATGACTTATTTTCATGTGGTCCTTGCACAATACTATGCAACACTCTGGCAATTCATAACTATTTTACATTTTGACAAATTGGTGGCCAATTCGCGTGAATTCTTATAATCTCATTCGTATGCTTTCGTATGATCTGCTTACATCCCACTGATGGTTAGGTTTAGGGGTGACCCTCCATGCTTATATTTTTTATAAAAATCTTACGTTACTGTACGAATTACATTTCCCGCTAGCATTTTGAGCGCTGTTGAGCGGATTCTTAAACGCCTCTGATTGGCCATTGTGTTCTCGCGCTCAGATATGTCTGTAATTGGCTCCAGCAGAGCCGATCCTCCCTATACGCAAAATACGCAAGCTGCGTAGGGCCCCCGAAACACCAGGGGGCCCCCTTGCTCTCAAAGATGATAAATTAAACAAGGCAAACAAAGATCACATACTGCATGGTATCCCCCAAGGTTTTGTTCTAGGGCTGCAACTTGTTTACTCTGAGAAACATTATGCTATTATACTGCACTACGAAACATATTACACACAATTAAACATATCTGGCTTTAGGCTAGTTAGCAAGTCTAAAGACTCACAGAAAATGATACTGACTGTAACCGTCTGTACAGTATGTCCATAAAAGTAATTTATTCTGACCTGGTTTGTGCACATAAGTAACATCTGTAGAAGAGCTTGATTTCATGGAGGGAGTAACTCAAAGAGCATAATATCTGTACATATCAGCGTAGAGAATTTCAAACCTCTCCACTGTAATACTTTGATGGCAGGATGTTTCTCTGGATCACACATTTTTGTAACAAATCCAAAACGAATGGAGCAGCCATTAACAGACCAACATATTCCACACAGATGTCACACTGTTCACACATCAGATTTATAAATAGAAATTACAGTTAAAAGACTATGATCATGTTTTGACATGAACAAAACATAATAATTTTTCTAAGCCACTTACTGATCTCACATGAACCTCTTGTGAATAAAACACAAGACTCAACTCTTCCTGATTCCTCTGTGTTTTCTCTCTTTTGTAATTTTTTGTCACGTTAAGGCATTTTATTATTAAACTTTTTTTTTTTTTTACAGGTTTTGTTTGAAAGTAATAATGGAGCCTTTTAAAAAAAATTTGTCTAGCAAGCCTCCTGTATAAGTTTCGTTGTTTGGCTAAAGATTTGATTAGGGTTAGTATTGGGTTCAGGTTTAGAGTTGAAGTGTAAATATAGCATCTCTAAATGTTAGAAACTTTATTTCCTAACACAATGATCACTCCCATTACAAAACTAATTAAAGCTGCAAGCAGCGATGAACAGGCCCTCGCACCCGGGCTCACCGCCACCCGGTGGCTTTAGGAAAA
>NW_015506213.1:2978-3631 GCF_001515645.1 Sinocyclocheilus grahami | reverse complement strand
ACACACACACACACACACACACGAGCATATGAAGGCATACAGGTTAATGCACCAACACACACTTCACAGACTCTTTGTTTCTCGTCTCTTTTGAACTGTTAATGGCGCCCACGCTGTACTGCTTTCTGAATATGAATTAGGCTGTTTTATGGTGAAAATGGTCAAATCCAGTGAGAGATGGATGGTGTGTGAAGTACAGCTCAGACAATAGAAGGTGCCATTAGTGAAAAAGCAGAAATAACAGCATTCGAGCACTACTAAACTGAAAACCACCATACAATTACATAAAAAGTCAATGATAATGCAATCCCCTCGTGTGAGCTCTGCTTCCGACAGGGCAGAGCTGAGTGTCTGGATAGCATCAGACAGACAGTCACATGATATACACCATCAAGGCCTTTCACTAACGGCTTTAACATGCTCCGTTTGGACTCTAATGTAGCCAATTTAGTGTGTGTAAGCCAGACGTGCATCAGCCCAAGCATGACAGCAACATTCACGATTCTCTTTTGTCATCTGGCTGTTGTGTCTCGCTGGGATTCCTCTGCCTTAATTCACCAAACAGAGTCTCTAAATATTTAAAGACTCTCCTTTCTGTGTAATTAATCACACTGGAGCATGCTGGCGGTTTGATCAAGGTTAAGTCTGTAAAG
>NW_015506213.1:2239-2968 GCF_001515645.1 Sinocyclocheilus grahami | reverse complement strand
TGTGCTGTCGCCCTTTCTACGTAAAAATCAGTCAAATCATGTAACCCGGTACAGCATTGCACTTGTAATGTGAAGCGCTCTGGTTTGAGTCCTGTGAAACACGAGTCATGACACTCGATAAAACGCTCACGCAGAAGCAAGCTAAAATGACACGGTTGATTCAGCAAACGTGTTTTTATCTCACGTTTGCTTTTATTAACACTGTAAGTTAGAGAAAGTGTAGGGTTTAGTGTAGGTGCTAAGTTATTTTTTAAACCTTTTAGAGCCACACACTAAACATTTCTGAACTGGTGGGATATGTACAGCTTAAAGCGTGTTCAGTTTTATTGGAAACAGATAAACATGTTTTGTTGGTTGCGTCACTCACTAGACATTTCACTTGGAAAGAGTCGCAAAATGTGCAAGAAATGTCGGCAATTGTTTTTTCC
The DNA here is from genome assembly GCF_001515645.1 of Sinocyclocheilus grahami. NCBI lineage: Eukaryota > Metazoa > Chordata > Actinopteri > Cypriniformes > Cyprinidae > Sinocyclocheilus > Sinocyclocheilus grahami. The sequence continues at coordinate 2,540 of NW_015506213.1, read as the reverse complement.
AATGAGCCTGGGTTGCAATTTTGCTTTTCAGATGTCCTAGCATTTAGAAAAGTATACAGTGTTTTACAGATGTGCAGGTTTAAATAAGGTAACCGTGCTACACATGCAAGAGAGAAAAACCAGCTCTATGAGAATGACTGCAGAAGGAAGGAGTTGTTGAGAGGGATTAAAGATGAGTCAGGGAGCGAGAGGACAACAAGCTGCTCTGGAATGCTTTTGTGTCGCTTGGCTAATATTTGCTCATGGATTTGGCTTTTTCCTCTTTAGCTTTCAATGTTTGCAAAGGCGAATGAAAGGGCGA
>NW_015506213.1:0-1044 GCF_001515645.1 Sinocyclocheilus grahami | reverse complement strand
GCCATTCTCAAAGCAAATCTACAGAGAGCTGCTCTCATTTCCAAATGCAGTTTATTTATTAACAGAAGCTTCAACCACCTCTCAGTGTAGATGAGCGACAGAAACGCCAAAAACCACGTTGCCACTGTGACTCCACTTCTCTGAAAGTCACTTATGTTTGCAGATCAATTATGTGTTTTGTCTTCCTCTGCAGTCTGTAGTTGGCCAGAACATACTTATAGGAACGGTTCAGCCAGAAATGAAATAGTTTCATAATTTATTCACCTTCATATTATTCCAAACCCATGAGACTTTCATTCATCTTCAGATCACAAACGAAGATATTTAATATTCTCTAACCGTTTTTGTCCATAATTTGAATTCCTAGGCAATCAACATTTTCAAGCTTCAAAAAGAGATTTCAAAGTCTTCAGAAGATCAAATATGGTAAACAGAAGTGCAAACATACTGTACACACCAACAAGGTTTGTTTTCATGCGTCAAACAAGAACGGTTGAGCTTCCCGTTGGTTTTTACTAATCATCTGATGCATATCATGCATTAACTGGAAAGCATTTTCTCAATCTAGTAAACTGTAATCTAATTAACTGGCTTCTGAAAGCATTCGGTGTGCACTGAGGGCACATAGGGGGCACTTGTGGGCATTGATCTGAAATTAAAACTTACTAGATTCTGTGGACTTAACCAGGATGCGAACGCTAGTGGAAGAACGTGAATGCACATCAAGTACCAGTACCAGTTAGATATAGTGAGTGTTTTGAGGATGAAATAATTACTGAATTTGCTTAAGTTAGACAGGTTAGTCATATAAAGTTAAAAGATAACCATTTTTATTTTTTTCCTCCATGTTAGTGGGGTAAAGCATATCTCAGAAAGCCCCGCTCCTAAACAGCACATGACCAAATTTAGTTGCAGTTTAATCAGATCATAGCTTAAAAATTATTTGCCTGAATGAAACATGGTTGACGCAGATATTAACACATGGCATTTACACTGACATTTATTAACACACATTTAAGTCTCATTAGCAAAAAATAATAATAA
>NW_015506212.1:380185-382845 GCF_001515645.1 Sinocyclocheilus grahami | reverse complement strand
TGGAGTAATAACTTCTGCTGTTTAACTGATTGGAGATCTCTTAAGATGCTGCTGTATTGAACATGGCACCTGATGACTAATTTACTTTTTCTTTGTTCCGTGTCATTTTGCTTTTTTTAATGTCTGATTAATCACGGGTTCCCTCTTACATAATCCTCTGGGGTTCCCTTAGGCATTTATGCACAGGCACACTCTTCACTCTGCACTTATTGAGGATGCGCAAAAAACATAGATTAAAATGCAATTATATTTAGATAGAATGGAAGATATAGGTTGTACTGCATGTTAGCTTGCTTATTGTGCCCAAGAGAATAATTAATTTTAACCCATATGTCTCATTAACAAGAAACTATGCTTCTAACCACAGGTCAAGAGCTGTAGTTTCAACCACGTAAGTTTGCGACGCTGTTTGCGAATGTTCGTGTGAACGCTAGTTACGCATGTAACTGTGGTTCTGTGAATTCCGGATGACCGCCAGAGGCAGTGTAAACACTATGGATTATCGCAGCACCAGCTAGATAGATTGAGAGAATATACAAACAAAGTCACATAGTGACGAATGCTGAGCCATGGGGGGTTATAAGCCACCGTAGCTCAGCACTCTGCCTCGTTACGCCTTTCTCGCGCATTCCGAGTGACCAAGAACTCTGGCGGTCATCCGGAATTCACAGAACCACAGTTACATGCGTAACTAGCGTTCTGTTTCATTCCTACTGACCGCCAGAGGCAGTGTAAACACTTATGAATGACACATACCAACATAGTCATGAGGAATGCCACCCACCTGATGTAAATTAAGAAGAACCGCAGAACTAACGGCATTAGGGCCTTTTGTCTGGTGGGATCTAGCCGCAAACTGTTGTTCCATAACTGTAGTGGTCTGAGGTGGCGTAAACCCAGGGGAATCACCACTGTGGCCGCCATTAACATCCCTATTAGTCGCAGGACCACCTCGTACTACAAAGACACACCCTGGCGAAAGCGAGCCAAAAGTTGCAGAATGTTTGTCACACATACCTGAGACAGGGAGGCAGACATTAGGTGGGAATTCAGGGTCATTCCTATGAACGTAGTGGTCTGTGTTGGAATCAGACAGCTCTTTTTCTCGTTCACAGTAAAACCGAACTTCCGCACATATCTCAAAAGTAGTCTGGAGTCTTGCACAGCCTGCTGTTTCGTGGGGGCACAAAGAAGCCAGTCGTCTAAATAGGGCAGAATATGCATACCTCTTATCCAAAGAGGAGAAAGAGCTGTGCTCACACACCTTGTGAAGACGCAAGGAGCAAGGGAAAGCTCGAAAGGTAGCACTTTGAACTGGTACGCTTGATTCAAGAAACTGAAACACATAAACTTTCTGTGATGAACAGCAATTGGGACGTGAAAGTTTGCATCTTTCAGGTCGACACTTACAAACCAATCGTCTGCTGTCACAGACCGAAGAACGTCAGCTGTGCGCAGCATTTGAAAAGGAAGGACCTTCAGGAACAAATTCAGGTGCCTCAAATCGAGAATTGGGCGGAAACCACCGTCCTTCTTCGGAACAAGAAAATATGTCGAATAGAACCCGTCTCCTTGAACGAGGGGATTAACTTTTTCTATGGCTCCCTTCTCTAACAGTGAACAAATTTCCAGAGAGAGAGCCATTGTACGAACTCCATCTCTGATGATTATAGGAACAATTCTTGAAAATCGGAATGTCTCAAGCTTTATGTGTGCAACTTTTAGTGGTCGCGCTGACGGGGTCCCCCTGGCAACTGTCGATGAGGTAGCCGAAAAACTCTCACATCCTCAGTAACACGAGACCTTTGAGGGGGCTGTGACTGAGGTGTAGCGTGCCGGCGGAAATGTTGCTCTGATGTGGCATAGTGATGACGGGTCTGAACTGCTGGCATCCTAAAGGTAGGGTTGTGCTGCACCTGCGTCAGCTGACGAGTGGCCTCAGACAGCTTTACCCTCTTTTCCAACAGTTCCAGAACATTAGGATCAAAAAGATGCCCAGGAATAAATGGAAGATCTCTCAAGGTTTTCTTACAGTCCTCAGGTAGCCGTGCTTGGGCAAGCCACACTTGGCAGCGGGCTGCCAGGAGCGTGGCTGTAAGACTACCCAGCTCGCGGGTCACATGGCCCATTGCCAAGAGAGCAGTTTGCAGAAACTGTGAAATAGAGGGATCAACATTTGCGGGTTCCAACGTACTGGTGGCAGCAAGAAGTAACTGGCAAATTGGGTTTTCCGCATGAGTAATGTAGGCAACAGACTCGTATGCCTTTTTTAGTAGTGAATCCCTCCGACCATATTGAGCGCTGGGACGTCGCACATTCCCTCGTAGTGCCTCGTCAGGAGACACCACCAAAGCTGCAACAGGCTGCTCTATCTCCGGAGTATGACTCACCCCGATGGAATCTGCTTCAGCCATAGATGCTAGCGTCCGAGCAATCTTTGAGTGCTGCTTAGGTGGACCAGAACCTTTACACAGTGGCATGGTGAAAGAAGTCGCAGCTGTGGCCTGTCTGAAAAAAAATTTGTTTGGGCAAACTGGACCGGTGACTCATCAAGTCCTAGACGAGCAATTTGTCATTCGAAGTACAACCAAAGTATCATCGGAAGAGGACTGGGTCTGTCCAGATGACTGAACTGACCCTCCGCTAGACCCCTCTGCTGC
>NW_015506212.1:378700-379674 GCF_001515645.1 Sinocyclocheilus grahami | reverse complement strand
GCAGGAAAAATAATAACAAAAAAATAAAAAATAAATATATATATATACGATTCCCTCGGGTGAACCGACAGGTAATGCCAACAAGTATTTCACGAAAAAAAAGGAAAATATATCTAAAATGGCCAACAGATTGAAACGAAGGGCACAAAGTATAACATAAATTTGAGGGAAAACACTCAGAATAGCTAACAGATGATTAAGTCAACGGGAGACCGTTAACTTATTGTCGTGGAAAACACCAGCCACCGGATAGCACCGAGAGGCATAGAGTGTAACCGACAAAGCAATATAGACTCAAGTAGAAAATCAAAAACTCACCAAATCAAAAACTCACTGCTAAATATACTCCAAATCCGTTGGAGTGGCATAGATGCGCACTGACACAGCTTGTGAGGATGATATCTCGCTGCTCTAGTAAGCTGCACTTGACAGCGCGAATATATCACTCAACCAGGCGAGAAAGCAAAAGAGGCATGTAACTGTGGAGTGCTGAGCTACGGTGGCTTATATCCCCCCAGGGCTCAGCATACGTCACTACGTGACTTTGTTGGTATATTCTCTCGACCTATCTAGCTGGCGCTGCGATAATCCATAGTGTTTACACTGCCTCTGGCGGTCAGCAGGGATGAAACAGAACTATGGTTTCGAGAAACATGAACTTGCGACCATAGTTAACGATGCTTTTGGGAAATGCACCTCTGATTGGTTGTTGTTCTTGGTTGTTGTTTTAAGGCCTTCTAAAGCCTGAAACACACGGCACAATTTTCGGCTGTCCCAGACAAAAGATTGGTATCGTGAAACAATCGTGGCGATTTCTGTGATCATGGCTCCTAATCGGTGGTCCTGTGTCGTACAGTGAGAAAGGTTCAAAGACGGCCATTGTCACGGTCTTGCGACCAAAGATAGCTTACGATACAGCATAATCATCACACAGTGTGTTTGCTGGTACGATCCACATTTACTGACCAACCAAT
>NW_015506212.1:378244-378690 GCF_001515645.1 Sinocyclocheilus grahami | reverse complement strand
TATATATATATATACAGTATATACATACATAATGATGTGGTTAAAATGTTCATGAACAAAAATAACTTGTTGAGTCTCTTGAACTCGATACAGATTTGGTCCGAGGCACATCAGGGCAGAATCCGCTATGATCAGGTTGTACAATGGCTGGACAAGAGCGGCCCCATACGAATCACTAAGAGTGGCGGATATCGGTGACATTAATGTTAACCTCTTTGACCTGAAGGACACCTGCAAAAAAATACGAGAGGCTTATCGTGAAATTGTGGCCACTGGCTGCATCCCACTTACAATGGGTGAGAAAACATTTTCAATATGCAGGAACACATGGATCAGGTTTGAGTCCACTTTTAATATGTTACTTCTCCACTTGTCTTGGATTCCCAGGAGGTGATCATACAATCGCATACCCAATTCTACAAGCCGTTGCTGAGAGGTTGGTGAAA
>NW_015506212.1:354108-377719 GCF_001515645.1 Sinocyclocheilus grahami | reverse complement strand
GTGTGTGTGCGTGTGCGTGTGTGTGCGTGTGCGTGTGTGTGCGTGAGAGTGAGTGTGTGAAAAAATAAATATTTTTTGTGATTATGTGATGCTTTCATGTATATTTGGGTCATAAAAAATACAACTTGTAAAATTATATTTTAAGTAGTCACATTTCAGGAACACTTAATGGTCCTAAATATTATTTTTAAGCAATACATTTTGACAGATTTCATCTTCATTCAGATCATTATTTTAATAATAATAATAATCATCATCATTATTATTACTATAATAATTATAGTAGTAATAATGCATGCTTTATTGTTGTAATATTACTATCATCTTTTTTAAGCAAAAATAAAACCATAATTAAAAATAATTTCTGCATATCAGTTATTGGACACAACATAAAAATGATCTGTATCAATCATAAAAATGATGCTGTAAAATCTGTCAGGCTCTGGTTTACCCATAGAGAAACTCAACAACGCTTGAATATTAAAACTGGGAAGATAAAGCAGTTCATTGACTGATTTATTTCATAATGTCCCTGATGGTTTGCAGCGCCCCAGTGCACGTGTGGCCGCTAACATGCTTCACATCAGCCTGTGGGGCAAGCGTGTGTTGGCCAGCTTGGATCGGGTCAGAACCGATGAGCTGAAGGACTGGCTGCTGTGTCAGTCTGCTGTGGTGCTGCTGAAGGGTCGAGGGTCCAGCGGGAGCTCCGTGGAAGCCGAACTCCAGAGATGCTTCCTCGCCAACATAGACCTGGAGGACCTCCGCGCCGCAGTCAGCTTCCTCATGTACGGACAAGAGCAGTGGAAATCCCTGCTAGCGCACTACACTGTGTGTGAGTGAGTGTTTACCAGAGAAACAAGCACAGCTTTCATTTTTTGTAGATTGTGGAAGCACTTTCATTTTAATGTCCATCACTGACATATTTTGAAATGATGGCAGTTTATGCATTTGCACTTTTCACTATATATATATATATATATATATAACTTTATGCTGTTGATGACTCTTTAGAATAACAGCTTAAACCAGGTACAAATTCATGCATAATGTAATGTATTAATATTCACAGTATATCGCTTAAAAAAGTAGGCAAATGAATGCAGAATAAATTATACAGTTGGTGTTTTTCTGACAGGATATTCAATACAAATTTGATTTGAACTTTTGGTAACTGATTGCATCATGAAATGTGTTACTGGAGCAGAGTTGGTTGGAGGGAGGGGTTGAAAAAGCAATTGGGATTTGTGATGTCACTTGAGAGATTGAGCAAGTGATTATATTTGGATGAATTTGCTATTACAATCTTTGGAATAACTTGTTTAGATGAATTGTATAATATTGTGCATGTGCATTAAAATTAAACAGGGTGAATTTTGAATGCACGTTGACTTCATGGTACATAGCCTGGAAAGGAGATAAATGGCAAAAACAATAAAGAATTTGAATAGTATTGAAATAATGTGTTGATTTGCATGTGGCAATAAAACAGTTTGGCGATAAATTACATGTTAATATTTACACTGCAGTATATTATCATTGTGATATCAACGCATATTTTCCGGGATTTGTGATATCACAAATATCGACGAATAGGACGAGACCTGGTTGAGCTGCACTAGAGAAGGCAACGAGTCTTATCACTATGTCAGAGACACACTAGCTTTCCCAAGGCAGACGAACTCAAATTGATTTGATTTTGATGTAATATTTAAACTGAAGCTGGCAGGCTGTGAAAAATAATGTGTTTTTTGAACAACCTAGTATGAGAGCCTGTTCTAGTACACCCCCAATAACAAAAACAAGACTTTGTAAAAATTACAAGCATAATAGGACCCCTTTAAGAAATCATTCTAATACGCTGATTTATTATTAGAATTATCAAAGTTGGCATCAGTTGTGCTGCCAAATATTTTTTTGGAAACAGCGATACTTTTTTCAGGATTCTTTGATGAATAAAAAGTTAAAAAGAACAGCATTTATTCAAAATATAAGTCTTTTCTAACAATATAAATCTTTGCCAACACTTCTTATCAATTTAACATCCTTTTCTTTCAAAAAAAGAAAATAAAAATTTACTGACCCTAAACTTTTGCACGGTAGTGTATATTGTTAGAAAAGATTTCTATTTGAAATAAATGCTCTTCTTTTTAACTTTTTATTCATCAAAGAATCCTGAAAAAAGTATCGCAGTTTCCAAAAAAATATTAAGGAGGACAGTAGTTTCCAGCATTGATAATAGGTTTCTCCACCTTATGACACCACAGGTACCGTATTATATATAATTTTTTTTATTTATATTATTTATATTTTATTTTTACTATTTACATTATATTTTTCACAGGAAACACTGCTTTGACTGGGGCTAACCTCCTTTTTGAGATGATGTGTGTCCTTCCAAATGTCAAATATTATTGATTGCGTTTGTGGAACGTCTCAAATAATTGCACAGGAATCAGTTGTGGTTGCAAAACAAAGGTGTATGTTTGTAGAGTAATTTACAACAGCTTTGAACGTGGCTCAACCAATCAAAATCAAGGACCGGAACAATCCATTTTATAAACCATAATTTTGAAATGATAAAAATGTTTTAGTATATGTACTGTAGAAATGTAAGTTATACATAATTAATCAATGCTGCGAAAGCATTGTGCATTGTTATTTCATTTAATTCACTGCATTAACTGAAGTTAACACATAGACCCTTATTGTAATTGTTAGCCAAAAGTTAAATATTGCACTTTGTAGATCAAGGGTGTTAAATTAAAATGATAAAAGTGTCTATAAAAATTCACAGCATTGTCTTGAGTAAACAGTTAGGACTAAAAGTCTACAGTGATCATGTTTGTTATGCTACATTATGTTAGCTGTTTTTCAACTAGCAGCATGTTGCAATGTTATTCGTGGAACGGAAATGTTTAAAATCGAAAGCTAGGCTAGCTGCATCGATATTTGGCCTCTCAACCAACAGCCTTTTGAAATAAATACCAAATATCCAAACTGACTGTAAAGCCCTCCATTAGAGCAGCTAAAGTAAAGATTTCCAAGAGGTCAACATTAGTGTCGATTCAAGTACTCCAAACATTTTCCTTTCCCCAACAATGCTAAGCTAAAGTCACTTCTGCAAAGTCTTACATAGAGCATCTGGCTCTGAGCAGCTTCAAGCCTGGTTTCACTGAGGCCATCGGGTGCTTCTAATCCAGCTGGGTTATTAGCTCTAGCAAAAGCAAGCTAGCTTCCATGAGGCTTTATTTATTGACAGTTATCTTGTCCAGACCGGGCCAGGCTGGGACGTAGTACCGGGGCAGCGTCCCTTCCATCAGTCGCTCCATCCAGAGTCCGAGTCGATCCAGTTTGTGGTGGATATGAAGAGTTGTGGCTCGAGAGTGTGTCATGCCCTTCCTGGAACGGGATCCTCCTCTTTCCTATTCCGGCTTGCTATCCAAGTCTTCACCTGTGTAGACTGGCTTGAAAAGACACAGGTATTTCTTATGGCCATTGAGGGCTAGAACATAGCCTGTGTAGTCTACTTTGCGGCTGCCCACTTCGTCCTCATCTGTGTCGATTTGCATGGCATCCTGGGCGTATTCCAACACGGCCGCCATCCATCCGCTGTGTTTATCCACATTTAGGAAAGAGAAGTGTAGCATCAAACTCCTACGAGGAAGAGGAAACATAGTATATATCTTTTTTTAAACATTGTGACTGCAAGGTGCACCATGCAATGAGGGCTCACCCAGTGAACGAATAAACTTCCTTGGCAAACTTGCTGAGCAGGATGTTCTTTGTGGAATCAGTAAGTACCAGAACTACATTAATATGACCCGGCCTCAGCTTCACCAGGTTACTAGTGTATGTAATGTCGGTTAACTCTGTCACCTCCACAAAGTTTTTCTTTGGTGGGCGACTGCTGGAAGAAAAAGACCATATAATAGTATAATAAATTAGGGATGCATCAATATAAAATAATTATTTTATGCTATTATTTTATATAATTTCATGCTATTTTTATAGCTGATAACAAATTACTGATATTATTCAAATTCCAAATTGAATAATATTATTATTGATTTATAAATAATCTCATCTTAAAAAGAAGGGAAATGAGCCAGCATAAATAAATATCCAGTATTGTTTAAAACTCACTAATATCCAATAAATGTATTGGTACTGATATATTGTGCATCATTAAAATAGATGGAATTTATTTATTGGATTTATCCAAACATAATATATGAAAGAACCTGGATGTGCTGGAGGTGTTTGGCGAACCGTTCTCTGCCTTGGATGCCTCTTTTGCTTTAGTTTTGGGCTGTTTATCCTCACTTGAGTCACTGAAATTAGAAACAGCAACGTTCAATGTCTCTGCATTTCCCGTCTAACACATCAGAATTATGAATGCAATAAATCTTACCTGAAAGCCTGAATAACTACAGTGCCAAATAAAATAAAAAGTGCAGAGAATATCAAAGACAGTAGGGGCATCATCTCACGCCTGCAAAATGAATGAAAATAACTTAATTGAGCATTATATATCAAAAATATTGCTGACCAATCCCACCTTTCGGTACTAGCAAATATTTCATAAAGCTTATTACAGTAAAAAAGAAGGGCAGAGCTTAGGGTCAATTGGCATTTTATTTGCCTACCAGTTATTGTGAAGAAGATCATCGATAATTTCAGACAAGTAGTCATATGCCGTGTAAATCCATCTTATTAAAAACACCTGAAAACAAACGGATGTACAAAATTAAGTTCCAGTTAATTTGGACATAATCTAGATCTCTACTGAAACATACATAGAGGTCACTGCTAATTTCCCAATCAAAGACGCTCCATGAAAAGCAAACCCTGAGAGACTCACTGAGGTGAACTCAATGTTGAGCTCTGGGAGAACGGCATGATTACTGAGGATGGAGGGATCCTTCTGCAGTCTTTCGAGTTCCTCCAGAAGCTTGTGTTTGTCTTCCTTACTGCCGTTCCATCCTCCCAAAACTGGCTTATACAGAATTTTACCAGCTCCGTTACGCCTCTCCAGAATCACCACCTGCTCAATAATACACAGAAAAGTTTCATTGGCTTACACACTAGAGGTCCACCAATAGTGGATTTTGCCAATTTTGATAACTTAAATGGTAAAACAGGCCAATAAACAATTTGGCCATTTTATCATCCATAAAAACGTGGATACTGAATGTATATTGAATGTAAAAATTCAATGTAAAATAGTGCTTTATTACTAAAGTGTTATTACTTAATGAACAAAAATGACCCTGAATGTATTATCTCAAATGAAATAATTTCTAATTAAATATAAATACAAATGGAGCCAAAATGTAACCCTTTAAATAACAAAAAATCCAAATAATAATTAAACAAAGATCACTCCAAATAACACAGCTTAATCTGAAATATGACATCAAAACGAGAGGAAACCATTACAACATGAATGGAATATGAATATACCGTTACTAATGGTGAAAGAAGTTCATCCATTCATCTGAGTGACGCGTTCATAAACCATGAGACATGCGCATTAATATTAGCAAAGATTCAAAGCGGCATAAACATTCTCTCTCTCACACACACACACAGAGAGAGAGAGAGAGAGAGATAAGTGCGCGGTCTATATTCCATGGTGTTTATTGCAGTAACAAACATAGTATTATAACAAATATGGCATTAGGCTACCATGCCTTGCAAAAACACTTCCACCATGGTATAGTGATGTATAAAATGCCTCCAAGGGTAGGCTACTTCAAAAATCTGGTAGGACTAAAGGATGTGGGACTAAATTTAAACAGACTGGACAAATTGTTTCAAATGTTTAATACAGAGGTATTCAGACTTCAGATAGCAATGTAACTCATTAAGATTGAAATATTAATAGGACTACAGAACAGTCAAAACAGAATAGGCAATATGCTGCTAATCAACGTACAGCACCAACTTTTAAGGGGGTCTGAATACTTTCCGTACCCACTGTATATATATAGTCTTTCAATACACACTGTTCTTATCGTTGAAGATGTTTTGAAGGATCTTAGTCTCCATTTCCTTGCTGTTCATCCAAAGCTCTTCCCGATTTTTGCCTTCTCTCCAGTAATCCAGAGCCACTTCAGCAATCACATTCCCACCTGCATTACTATAAACAAACAGATAAACAGCTTATAATTAGTTGTGTCACTCGTTATAGGGACAGTAGAGGCATTTAATTACCACTGTGTTTTAATTTTATAGAGCTAATATGTTGAATACAACTGCATTTTCAGAAATCCAAAAAACAAACCCTTGAGTTTTTGAGGGCTTTACCTAAGAAAAATGAAGATTGCATTGTGGAATGACACTCTATCGACACGGGCATTGTAGTCTAGAAAAGGTTTTATGACATCGATCAGCTGTGGTTGCATCTTGTCCATTTCATCAAATATGAACATGGAGCGGGGAAAACTTGATACATTTCCATGAATCCACTGTTTTAGCTGTGCCTGAATATACAGAACATGCAAATCCCAGTTAGAGGAATGACTTCTGATATGTACAACATTCTCAGTCATTTTACAAAAAATGTGCATTATTTTTTATTTTTGTATTACAATTTTAAATATATTATTTACTATGTTTTTAATGCAGTAATGAATACTGCATGGGCAAAATATGCCATCAGGTTACCATAAATTAAATGCAATTTCATTATTATTTCAAGTGATAATACTTAATCTGTAAATGACCCAAATCCCCACCTGTCCAGACAACTCTGAGTACATGAGTCATGTGGGCATTGCATTATTAGCCTGATCAGTTGTTATAAATGATTGCTATGAGTCTTAGGCCAAAGCTAAAAACTCTACAAATTATTTACTTACGCTGTATAAGTCTAACTTTGTTCTGTGTGGGAAATGATGCTCAGATATATACGTGTGAATATGCTTGCTCTGGATCCCTTTTTTGTACACATTTCTTGCAATGATTTTAGCAACATGATTTTTCCCAACTCCTGTAGTCCCATGGAAAGAGAGGACCAGCGGTTTGTTTGGGTTGCTGTCATTCATAAATGATGTTACAGCTTTCAGTACAACATCAGACACAATGTGCTGCCCAAAGAGAGAGTCTCTTAAATCTTTCTCCAAACCTGCAAGATATGTGAAGATATGTGAAGTCAACAAAATAACACTTTCTGAGGTTTTCTGACACGTGACAAATTATATCGCGAAAAAAAACTCTAAAATAGTGTTGATATAGCATAGGCCTAAACATATGGAAGCATATAGTGAAATTCAATATGTGATCCGCTCCGTGCTATCGTGTCTCTGGACCGGAGCAGAGTGTGTTTAGCGGGACACAGCGCGAAACCAGACTTCTTCTTTTCCTCAATGGAAAGTATATTTACACGGTTTGAATCGTTCCCTGTCCCCTATATAGTGCACTACGTGCTATTCACTGTACAGAAAATACTAATTCTGTGGACAAGTGACCGATTTCAGCCGCGGCTTCAGCGTCTATTTTATAGTGTAGGGGGCGGGCGCTTCGGATTCTAGAGAGCATTTGATTGGACAGAAAGTTTGATGAGCAGCTGAAGTAAGATGTGACGTCAAAAAAGAAAATCGTTGAGCAGTTTTGGCGGAAGTGAGGAACTGCACACTTTGAATGCTTATATCTTCTAAATGCGAATTTTGTCACAGTTTTGGAGCACACTGCCTTATAGATAACCGTAAGACTAACATATTGATACTAACACCCAAAAAAAACTTTAATTTTGATTTCATGGGGACTTTACATTTGAAATAGAAATACAGAAATACATTGCCATTTTGAATATTGCATTGCCATTGAATTTCGCTACCTATATGCTTCCATATATACAAGGGTAATTTTATTATAACGTTAGGCCTAACTAAATTGCTGTAATTCAGAAAGGGAATTATCACGAAGAAACAACACTGGAGTCTCGTTTAATTTCTGTCCCTCTTTCTTTCATTAATGCAGTTTTTATTGGGTAAACACTTTACTTTGAAAGAAGATATACTATCAAGTTCATAACCATAGTTTGGGGGGAAATAAGTTTAACGCTGTCGTATGTAGTATGAAGGATAAAAACGTTATCCTTTTTATGAAAAAAAAAAAGTTATATGGAAAGTTATACGATAAGCGAAAACACGCTTTTGGAAACTAAGGAAAATTTTGACATATGATGAGCCATAAACTCATAAATCTATCGTCAAAACATACGATATGTTATTTCGCCGTTTTACTCACGTTTAAAGTCAAAAGGCAGCAAATCGTCCCGTTGAAAAAATTTGTAAACCACAGATACAGCAGCCGCGAACACTTCCAGAACACCTGAAGATAGTGCTATATTAGACACCAGCAATAAAACTATTAACAAATGCACTTTCATTGTGAAAGCGAATAATCTATAGGCTTCTTTCAGTCACGGTTTCGGTTTTGGAAGGAACTCGGAGGGGAACTGACGCCCCTTCAGCAAATATTTAGTTCCCTTTACGCTTTGCGTACTAACTACAAGAAAGAAAACACGCTTTTCTTGGTTTCCCAGTCTTCGGTATGTTGACATCAAACTCAACATGACCACTAAAGAAAGTTTTTTTTTTTTTTGCATCAGGTTACAAAATGTGTAATGACTTTACTAACAGAGAGCGATGCCAAAACCTTCCTCATCATGATCATGTGGTTCTCTGCCAAGAGGATAATCCCAGAGGTTTTTATAGAGGAAAATTAATAGGTAGGCCTATGCAATATTCAAAATTAATAATATTAATTTATTAATTTTATTATAACATTTAACTATAAAAAATTGTAATGACGTTTCATACGTGTGGTGTTTTTAACTCTTTTACAGAACTCACTCCATACACTTTATTCTTGTTCTTCGCATTACTCAACACCATTTCCCACTAGAGCCCCCACTGGTGCAGTTCCATGTATCCAATTCCATGTATTAATAGTAAGCAATTACTAAAGTATAGTATAGTATAGTAACTAAACATCAAGTATTGTATACTTCTCAACACAACAATATGTAGATAAACAAGTGTGTAATAAGTGTGTAAATAAATGCCATGCTAATAAACAAATATAAGGTATAAAGATAAATATGCCCATAAATCCAAAATTAGAATCTTGAAATATTTCAAATATTTCTCTGTTTTTAAGTATTTTATGTTTGGCTAAGTTCACACTGTCAGTTTTGCATTTTCTTTTCAAGGCACGAGTCTTGAAATGTCCTGTTCACGCACAGCGTCTCGAATGCTGTCTGTATGAATGTGCAACGGGTGTCAAGTCCATATTCCTTAACAATAACCATAGCAACAGTGACCAAGTAATATCAAAGATGGCGACGTCCATAAAACTGAAAATCTTATTACTTTCTGACACGGTGAGAGTCCAATCGAGCCGCGAGTTCTTCTGTCAAATCTTCATTAACCAACAGCATCTTTTATATTTGGGTAGAGAGCAGAGTATTTGAGTCGCACACAGAACACAAAACCGAATGGAGTTTTCTCTATTTCTGTAAGTTACCAAAACCACACATGAAAACACACAGACACGGTAGACGCACGTTTGTGTCGCAGGGTGGCTCTTTGTCGCACTGTGTGACGTGACAGACAACTAGTTATCCAGTCCTGTTCCATTCACACAGCGCAGGTTTTCAGAGAATGTGGTTGTGAGTCCTGAAAATTTAGGCCACGTTCACACAGCAGCAGAATATGGTTGTCAGTCCTGTATTTGAGTCCTTAATACGGCTACGTTCACATACGGTTATTTACGGGTGTGACAACCACATTCTGTAACCGAACTCACACTTGTAAATTTTCAGGACTCACAACTGCATTCTCGGAACACAAGCGCTGTGTGAATGGAACAGGACTGGACAACTTGTTGTCTGTCACGTCATACACTGAGAGAAAGCCGCTCTGCCGCATAAACACGCGTCTAACATGTGCTGCGTGTTTTAATTTGTGGTTTCGGTAACTTACAGTGTCAGAGAAATGAGCTGCATGTCATCTGAAAGTTTTAGATCCAATCAGTTTTCCACCGGAGCCGCTCCCGTCAGTTTTGTGTTCTGCGCACGACTCAATGCTCCGCTGTCTACCCAAATAAAAGCTGTCGGTTAATGAAGATTTGAAGGAAGAACTCGCAACTCGATTGGACTCTTGTCATGTCAGAACTCAGAAGTGATAAAACTTTCAGTATTATTGACGTCGCGATCTTTGATTTTACTTTTGTCACTTATGGTTACTGGTAAGGAAATTAGGGCTTGACTCCCATTGCACGTTCATACAGACAGCATTCCAAATGATGTAAGCTGCTGTGTGAACAGGACATTTCGAGACTCACACCTGTAAGTAAATGCAGTTGTCAGTCCCAAAAACTGACAGTGTGAATGTAGCCTTACAGATTTGATTTTGGTTATAAAATGTGGTTGTCAAACCCGTAAATAACCGAACTGTTTGTGAACGTAACCGTATTAAGGACTCAAATACAGGACTGAAAACCGTATTCTGTTGCTGTGTGAATGTGGCCTTTTTTATGTACGGGGGATTGCTCACGTCGCTCAGCAACTGTGACAGCTGCCGTTGATGACCGGCAGTAATGTTTGACCTTTTTTGAAAGTTGTCTGTCCACTTCCTTAGACTCGGAGGTAGCGCCTCAGCTACCGGCCCGAGGGGCCTTCTGAAATTTGAGTCATCCACTCAACCTTCATGCACATTCTCTGAGTTAGAGCTCCTCTCGCTGAGGCGTCGAGTGGCTTCACTCCTTAACTCCACTCTGCAGTTTCGATAAGTGGTCAGGCCCACTTGGACCTCCCTTTTACACTGCCCTTATGGTCGAACCAGTGAATCGCCTCTCTGTGGAGTGGGCTTGAGTACACTGCTTTCCCTGAGGTATGAGTGAGATGCGTTTCTGCGGAGACCCTTCCTGAGTGCTTCGGCTATGAGGAGCGGTAGCTCTTTATGCATGAATGGGTTATTGGGTCCCGTTGTTTCTTCAGGTTCTTTCGAGTCTGGGTAAACAGGACCCATGCTCTCCATCGAGACAGAGAGCATAGGACTAAGTTTGGCTGTAACAGTGGACGGTCTCTCATCGGGCCCTGCTAGACTACCCCGTCTAGTCTAGCACTGCCTTGTGGTTGAGTTTGGAAGTGCTCCCCTTACTGCGAGGGCTAGCTTTGAGCCTATTGCTCCCAGCTTGAGCTATGAGTGTCCACCTCAGCCTGAGAGCCAAGAGCGCCTCTCCCGAGAGCTCCATATGCAACCACACCGAGTCGTTAGGCCCATCCCTGTCGCCTTCTTGGTCTCTGCCAATAGTTGCTTCTATGGTGGGACCCTGTTACTCCCTGTTGGAATGTGTGATCCCCTTCTAAGCTGGATTCCATTTCTGATGTCCCATTTGCAGTCAATCTGCCGCACAACCACGTCAGGGGGTCAGGCCTTTCTCTGCCCTCCCCCTTAGGCTGCTCTCATGGTGAGCTCGGCAGTGCTCTCCTCACTCCAGAGGGTCGCCTATGAGCACACTGCTCCCTCCTGAGCATTTGGAGTTTCCCTCTCATCCTGAGAGTTGAGTTCTCTGGTCCCCAGAGCTCCGTGAGGCAGCAACACCAGGTTGTTAGGCCCCTTTTTCTGCCTCCCTTATATGCTTATCTTATGGTTTGTTAAGTTTGTAGTGCTCCCCTCACTCTAGAGGGTTATCTATGAGCACACTGCTCCTAAGTCGAGCGTTTGTATCCCTCTCGCAGTTTGAGAGTTGGGTGCTACGCTACTTCAAGTTATGTATGAGCCTAATGCTCTGGAGCCTGTCCTGTGACTATTATGGTTGAGTTGGCGATGCTCCCCTTATATGGAGGGTTTTTCTATGAGGTATGCCATTTCCAATCCGCATGCGCTCTGAGCACACAAGACTCCCGCTGAATTAAGTAACTGCTCCCTTGAGCTTGCCACAGTCACATAGGCTTCTTAGGCCTGTCTAGAAACAGCCTCAATGATTCCTTAGCAATGGTGATTCTAGAAATCCATGTTATGGTAAGTGCACACGCTGAGCTACTGTGCACTTTCTAAAATCCACATTGTAGTGAGTGTGCATGCTAAGCATCCTGTGCACATTTCTAAAATCCTGTATGGTATGGGTTACGCGCTGCCATCCTCATACCCTTTCTCTGAGTTGGCTCAGGCCTCCGGTTTTCACCTTGGGCCCCACTCTACTTCTCAACCCTTAATGATACCTTTCCTGGGCAGGGTGTTTGCTACCAAGGACAGTCAGGTCAGTTCCTTTGAGCAAACTCATGCAGAGCTGGCGGTAGCACCCTGGGTGACAGACCAGGGTCTAGTTTATCACTCTAGACCAGGAGTAGCGAATGTCGGTCCTGGAGAGCCGCAGCCTAGGCTTGCTGCGATAGATGGTGCTGACGGTGATACCGGTGTTAAACCGCAACACCGGTTATGTCACTTGCCCACCGCGGCACTGACCCCCACCGTTGTTTTGATTTTTGATAGTAATAAAAATCATTTAGTTCAGTAAAAGAACAGACACTACAATTAAAAACTGAACGCGGCTGCTCAATGCAGCGTGCCGAATGACAGTCGCATCACAGATCAGATTTAATTTCTCCAGCGAGGAGAGCGAGTCGAGCTGACTGACAAGAAGAGTGAGGCGAGGTGAGATAAACAAAACGATGGCAGATGATTTAGTTTCGAAACGAGATGCAAAAGCGCCTGTTTGGCAATATTTTGGATTTTGAAAAGCCTGTTGACTTTTGCCGTTTATCTAAGGTGATTTTTGGAAGTTTTTTTTAAACATTCGTTTCTTATTTAATTGGTTCCACATTGTTTGCTGATTTTTACTTTATTTAAACTTTGTGTCATTTATTTTATTTATTTTTTTTACATCAAGGTGTATGCCGTGCCTCCAAGCTTTCTTACTCGTTTTGATAATAAACATTCTACATTTCTTATTTACCGAAGGAAAGCGAGGAAAAGAGGGGAAATTCAAACGAACTAAAAACGAACAACTTCTTTAAGTTGAAATGCCACTATTTGAAAGTGAAAGTAAAATGCGCACGCAGCTTTTAAGCTATTTAAAAGCGAATTAAAGCGAGGAAAAGAGGGAATGCCCCCGCCCCCACGGTGATACCGGTGTTGTCACACATCAATTAACCGGTGGGAAAATTTCCTCACCGTCACAACCCTACCGCAGCCCTGCAGAGTTTTGCTTCAACCCTAATCAAACACACCTGAACAAGCTAATCAAGGTCTGAACGGTTACTAGGAAGCTACAGGCAGGTGAGTTTTTATTAGGGTTGGAGCTGAACTCTGCAGGGCTGCGGCTCTCCAGGACCGGAGTTCGCCACCCCTGCTCTAGACGCTTGGCCGTATCCCCTTGAAGGTATCTCTTTGTTTCTGATTCCAAGCCTTCAAGCTCTGCCCTGGGTTCAGGCATTCCAAGCCCAGCGCTTAACAGGTAAGTTATTGGGGTATGCAGCTCAGGCCTTTGGCTGAAGGTGATAATGTCACTAACAGCCGTCAAGGCGTCCTAGGGACAACTCCCTTCGCTTTGGTGGAGTTGGTATTTAGTGCTTGCCTTGGTGCTTGGCATGCACTCTTCTCAGCATGGCAGCATGGGTATACCTTTCCCCATAGCGACCGATAGAGGACGCAGTTTGAAGTTCCCTCGGAAGGGAATGTCTCAGGTTACGTATGTAACCATGGTTCCCTGAGAAGGGAACGAGACACTGCATTCTCTAGAAGCCTCGCCATGGATGCAAGCTTCAGACGAAGAAGCGAATGACTCATTTTCCCTGTGCCCTTTTATACTGTGGTCGTGCCAGTAATGACTTCTTAGGCTGACGCCGGCCAATGTTATTGTCGTGTTTAGATGTATGCTTCAGACACCTGTCACGCTGAAGGCGTTTCCCATAGCGACCCATAACCCTAAATTTGTCAATTCGTCGGTCAGTTAGTTGTGCATTCGACACATAAGGATTTATCAGTATTATTTTACTGGGTCACATCAGTATTTCATAAAAGGGTCTAATGACTCCCCTATTGTTGACAGAAGTTTATCCATCCGAGTGATGTGATTATAAGAGATATGGCATTAATATTAGCAGAGATTTACAGATTCACAAAAAAAATAAAAAATCCTTTCTCTCTCTCTTGTTCACTTAGCTCTTTTATGGTATTTCATTATACTAACAAACATTTAAGATGCTTTATAATCATGGCTTTTTGTCATTACAAAAAACACTAGAAGGTCTAAGTTACTTCCAAAATCAGGTAAGAATAAAAAAACGTGAATTTAAAAGCTAAACAGACTGGACATAGGTCTAGATTAAAATGTTTAATATAATAGTGACTCCAATCCAGACTCCATAGCAGTGTAACTCATCAAGACTGAAATATGAATAAGTTAATACAAAGGAGAGATTAAGGTCATATATAATTTCTGTGCAACTGTGTGTTAACCTGTTGAGTACTACAGTCCCAAATATGGGATTTAGAACGTTTGGTGACGTCACATAACTGACAAATTCAAACTGTTGTTTCGCGCTTTGGCTGGCGCAGACACACCGCTGCACTTGTCATATAATCACAACTATGCAGTGTTTTTAACCACATAATGTTTATTTTAGGTTTCAGACATTTAAATACACATAAGTACAAGTAAAACAATACATTTAGGGTTTGTGAAATGGGCTACACACTGATGTTTATGGAAGTAGCAATAACAATCCATTCAAATATAATTTGCCAACGTGTTTTATAGTGCTGGGCGGTATACCGGTTCATACCGAATACCGGTGTTTATTTTTGTTATGATATGAATTTTTAAAATACCGCAATACCGGTGTATGTCGCTTAAACAACGTTCGGAATGCGACACTGTTTGAAAGGACGATTATAAATGAGAGTGACTCCTGGTTAACGTATTAAAAGGGGTCGTGTTTAGTCACTATTTAGTATGGTATTTTTGACAATATTCACTCGTCGTGACAGTAAAATAGGGCATTCTAAGTCAATATACTGCAGTATTTCCTCTCTCAATCAGCAGAAAATATGGGTAACACCCGGTCATGCATGAAAAAAAAATACCGTCATGTACCGTGAAACCGGTATAATTTTGAAAAATACCGTGATATAAATTTTTTGTCATAGCGCCTAGCACTAGTGTTTTATCAATATCAGATACACATAGTGTAAGGAACTGTAAAGTTCACTCTATTCTTATCCCAGTTCACCGGACACTTACTTGCATGTATTTCGGGAGAAACTGATACATACGCGCTGTAAATCCGACTTACAGGACTCTCTGAACTGGAGTGCAAGCAAACATGGCGGCGCCCATTTCACATTATAGATCACGATCAAGATTGATTTAAAGGACAAAACACTCATTTACACATATTTGTGAATCGGAATATCAGATAGTTGATGGTATGGTAAGCAAGTTTATGAATAATTTGAATAAAAAAGGAAAAACTAAATAAAAGTGATCCATCTGTCATACAGTGTTATTGTGGCCATGGTGTGTCATGTGAAAAAAAAAAAAACTCACTCTGGGGGGACCCCTAGAATATTTTAAACTCACCAGTGAAAGGGTTAAAAAGTTATAACAATAAACTGGACAACAAGTGCTGCTAAAGTTGTTCATCTGTTAATTGACATACAGCACCAACTTCTGTCTGACAGACTTGCAGCCTTTAGCAGAAAAGATTCTCTCTTTTTCAGGAAAGAAGGGCATGTCTCTGGCTACTTTATCTGCCAGATCATAGTTTGGTTTGATATTCAGATGGCCCATCTCAGCCATGACACACTGACGCACATGCTTCAGCATTAGAGGCAGGAAAGGAACATAGTGATCAACCAGATGCTCATCTATCATAATGGAGTGCAGAAATCCACCTGTAGAACAGACATACACATTAAAAATGAAAGGATTAATTGTGGTGTAAATGCAGCCACATTTTTAGTTTGGGGCTAAATAAATATATAAATA
This sequence comes from Sinocyclocheilus grahami, assembly GCF_001515645.1. Taxonomy (NCBI): domain Eukaryota; kingdom Metazoa; phylum Chordata; class Actinopteri; order Cypriniformes; family Cyprinidae; genus Sinocyclocheilus; species Sinocyclocheilus grahami. The sequence goes on along the minus strand of NW_015506212.1, from coordinate 361,714 downwards.
AAATGATCAATTAATTTACGAAATACAAGTAAATGGAACTTTTTGAAATATATTTGAAAATCTATATTAGCTTTTGAAATATATTTACAAATATATATTTTGCTTAATACTTAAATTATCTTTTAATACACACTGTTCTTATCATTGAAAATGTTTCTAAAGATTTTAGTCTCCGGTTCCTTGCTGTTCATCCAAAGCTCTTCCCGACATATGCCTTCCCTCCAGATGAAGTCAACAAATAGGCCTATCTAAATAAACCAGGAAGCACATTTTAATATTGAAGCATTTTTTACCACACATAATAATAATAATAATAATTAAAAAAAACACAATTAACTGTAGCAAAATAAAATGTTGTGAAATTGTTTTTAAGCAGACAGCTAGTTAAAACAGCTCATGCAGGTTTACTGGTGTTAGCTGGACAAAATTCTCATTGAAAATAAAACAGAGAAGCACAACGACATGACACATTTTGTGAGGGTTTCTGGCACTTTTACCACATGACAGATATTAAAGCTGTTTTTATTGGTAAACGCTTTACTTGAAAGAAGATTTAAATAGTTGTGCTTGTTCTGAGGTTATGCGCTAAACATCCGAGTATGGTCAAACGTTTTACTCACGTTTAGGATCAAAAGGCAGCAAATCGTTCCGGTCAAAAAATGTGTAAAACACATAAGATACGATAGCCGCGAACACTTCCAGAACACCTGAAGATAATGTTATATTAGACACCAGCAATAAAACTATTAACAAATGGCACGCGTTCATTGTAAAAGTGAATCATCCAGGCAACTTTCAATGTCGGTTTCGTTTTTGAAAGACACTCGGAGGGGAACTGACGGATAAACTGCACTCCTTTAACAAATAATTAGCTCTGACCACAAGAAACAAAACACGCCTTTCTTGTTTTCCCTGTTTAAGACGCGTATGTTCCATAACCTCTAGAGAAACGTGTTCTTTAAAGGTCCCCTGTAGAAACACGCAGCGTTACCAGTCTTGCCAGATTGCATTGAAGATCCCCAGCTCAAAATGAGTAGTAACAACAACAACAAAAATTATATAATATATATGTATATACAGCCCTGTTGAAAAAAACAGCATATGCTGGTTAGGTATGTTTTGACGCTGGGATGCTGGTTTAAGCTGGTCCTTAGCTGGTTTAAACTGGTCCTTTGCTGGTTTATGCTGGTCATGTGCTGGCAAAAGACCAGCATAAACCAGCAAAGGACCATCTTAAACCAGCAAAGGACCAGGTTAAACCAGCAAAGGACCAGCATAAACCAGCAAAGGACCAGCTTAAACCAGCAAAGGACCAGCTTAAACCAGCAAAGGACCAGCTTAAACCAGCAAAGGACCAGCTTAAACCAGCAAAGGACCAGCTTAAACCAGCAAAGGACCAGCTTAAACCAGCAAAGGACCAGCTTAAACCAGCAAAGGACCAGCTTAAACCAGCAAAGGACCAGCTTAAACCAGCAAAGGACCAGCTTAAACCAGCATCCGAGCGTCAAAACATACCTAACCAGCATATGCTGTTTTTTTCAACAGGGAGGGCCTGAATTACATTTTAGACTGAATTACAATTCCCCATTTAGGTGGCTCTTATGCGGGGGATTTTTTAATTTGAGGGGGGAGTTTGGGTATTTTTTTTAGACACTACAATCATCCAACCTAAATGTGTTGTCACCCATTTGTGTTTTTCAATTTATAATGTTGTTGAATCATTTATATTGTGAGGAAGATACTTAAAAAGAACTTTGATTTCAAACTCTGAATTGAATTAATTTTAAAGGGATAGTTCACCCAAAAATGAAAATTAGCCTATGATTTACTCACCCTCAAGGCATCCTAGGCGTGTCTGACATTCCTCTTTAGGACGAACACATTCAGAGTTATATTCAACATTGCTATATTCACGTTCACAACAAGGCCGAGCATATGACGTAGGTGTAACGAAAGGCGCAACGTAAGATCTGGGGAGAGAGTGACGAACGCGGATGCACAGAGGAGAAAGCAAAACAAAACCTGTCACAAACTTATTTAAACATCCCGGGTATTGACACGAATGCACCATTTGAATCAAAACAGATACAATTTACTTGTTCACATGGTTTCCTGTGCCGTAAACAAAACTTGGTTCTCACGAGATTACATGCTTCTCCCCGGAGCTTACTCTCGCAAGACCACTGTCTTCTCCCCGGATTTTACGTTGCGCCATTCGTTACGCCTACGTCACACACTCTGCCTTGTTGTGAACACACTCTGCCTTGTAGCGACTGGAAGCTGGATATTGCAGTTTATAAAGTTTTAAGAATCTACATTTTTGTTAAACTAACGCATAATTTCGCTTCAGAAGGCCTTTATTAACACCCTGGAGTCGTGTGGAGTAGTTTTATGATGGATGGATACTTTTTTTTCAGATTCAGAAACAGGGGCACCATTCACTGCAATTATTACAGATTGGAACAGACAGGACAATGTCGAATATAACTCCGAATGTGTTTGTCCTAAAGAGGAATGTCAGACACGCCTAGGATGCCCTGAGGGTGAGTACATCTTTGGCTAATTTTCATTTTTGGGTGAACTATCCCTTTAACTAAAAAAGACAAGTAAGCAGTCAGTAATCAAATAAGAATAAATAAATGACAAGCAATGGCACAAACAAATACAATAACAAGATACAAATAAAATGAACTGTGCTTTAAGATTTTCAGATAGGTATAACTGTAATATTCAGGTACAGAAATACCACAGAAACTGAATAATCTATTTAACTTTAAAATAACACTGGTTAGTCTTTAATGTATAAATAAACATTAGTGACAGACAGTAGCAGGTTTATTTAGGTTGCTGTCTCTTTAAGACCTCATGCATGGATCTGTTACACCCAAGTTTTGTTTCTCAACTGTTTACATTCACTTAATAGCCTATAGCCAACAATGTTTAGTATAAATCGACTGTTTACGTGAATACTTATAAAGATGGTCATTTTGACAATTTTGTATGTATTTGGCCGTTTACGCGCAATAAGGCACAACACAACTTAGTCGCGCGCTCACAGATGCGGCTCTATGTGCGCACACTTTGGGTGTGAGCTCACAGAAAGCAGTCTCACAGTTTAAAATCGTAAGACTCAAAAACACGTGCAAATGAGACATTCCGTCATCTGTCCCAAGTGACTTTCACGCTGAAATATTTACGGTAATTTCCTGCTTCACAAACACGGAAACTGAAACACTCGCCAGTTGTATCAAAACGTAGCCCACATTTTATCAACCTGCCCAACACATTTTTTCCTGGTCTGACGTTACCAAAAGAAGCCCAATTGGGCGGGAACCCCCAATCTGGCAACACCGAGCGTTACTCTGTGTGTTGACGTCATTTTAACTGAAACAGGAAGACAGGGCGGGACATATCAAGCAGCCCCGCCCCTTTTTAAAATAGCCAATATCTTCGTTTATATCACAGCCGTTGAGCTCCGTAAAGCCGCATTTGACAGGGTATGCCAGCCACAATCTCATCCGTATTGGAATAAAATATAGCATTCTGTGTAGAATTCAAATAGCTCTGATACATTTTGTGGTCTGCACCGACTCGTGCATGTGATCCGCTCCGTGCTATCGTGTCTCTGGACCGGAGCAGAGTGTGTGTGCTGGTGGTTAGCGGGACACAGCGCGAAACCAGACTTCTTCTTTTCCTCAATGGAAAGTATATTTACACGGTTTGAATCGTTCCCTGTCCCCTATATAGTGCACTACGTGCTATTCACTGTACAGAAAATACTAATTCTGTGGACAAGTGACCGATTTCAGCCGCGGCTTCAGCGTCTACTTTATAGTGTAGGGGGCGGGCGCTTCGGATTCTAGAGAGCATTTGATTGGACAGAAAGTGTGATGTGACGTCAAAAAAAATCGTTGAGCCGTTTTGGTGGAAGTGACGAACTGCAAGCTTTGAATGCTTATATCTTCTAAATGCGAATTTTGTCACTGTTTTGGAGCACACTGCCTTATAGATAACCTTAAGACTAACATACTGATACTAACACCCAAAAAACTTTAATTTTGATTTCATGGGGACTTTAAGGTAGGCTACATAGCTATGTGCTTCTTACTATAACCTGGGTGGTAATAATATTGAACATTAGGCCTATGTGCTCTTAAAATATATAAACATTTAATTGAGTTCATCCTGTGTATGAATTATGTGGAACTGTTATTTGTGCCGAAAATTTGATATGGATAAAACTGCTAGAGTTTGTGGAATCGTGATTAACTGTGATGAGTGGCAGCTTTTTTTAATAATTAGAGGGAGTTTGAAAATGTGATATTGTTTTATACAACAGTTTAAAGGGGTGGTTCACTGGGTTTTTTCTAGGCTTGATTGTGTTTATGGGGTGCAGTCTAACATGTGTTAATGCTTCGTTTTTTTAAAAAAGCATTATTTTTCACATAATTTATTCCCCTCCTCTCTGTCCCTTCTCTGAGAAATGGGCTGATCATTTCCTTCTTTTATGAAGCCCCTCCCTCAGAAATAGGTGATGGGCTCTGATTGGTTAGCTAGCCCAGTGTGTTGTGATTGGCTAAAACGCCTCTAATGCACGTCTAAATGTCCCGCCCCTCACCTCGGCGGCATGTGCTCCGGTTGTATTGTAAACAACTGCATCGTTAATATCGCTTATCAGTTTGAGCCCGATTGAGAAGCAGAGGATATTATTCGCAGAAGGAGGCTTGCGGCAACCACATGTGACGACCCCGGGCTGGACTCCGCTTCGTCCACGGTGAAAGCTGATCCGGCGATCCACAGCGCAAAGTTGTTGTATTTCCTCAGCAACCAGCACGGACCTATGACGTTAACAAGTGCAACAGCTTAAAAGATATGAGTGACAGGTTTAATTCATCTATCTGTAAATATTTTAATGAAATTTGCTCATTTTGTGGTCTTGTTGAAGAAACAGCCGCCCTTTTATTGTGGTTGTAGTATAACCAATACATTTTGTGTTGATTTAAGTTTTTATATGTTTAAATTATTCGAAGAAGGAGGCTTGCGGCAACCACATGGTGCCGCCCCGGGGTGGACATTTTGTGGTCTTGTTGAAGAAACAGCCGCCCTTTTATTGTGGTTGTAGTATAACCAATACATTTTGTGTTGATTTAAGTTTTTATATGTTTAACTCTACTAAAATGACCCACAGTTTAATCCTTAAAGATATTATTTTTATTACGAAAACTTAAAATCGTTATCTCGTGAATATGCTATTAAAGGGGTCATATGATGCGATTTCAAGTTTTCCTTTCTCTTTGGAGTGTTACAAGCTCTTGGTGTATAAAGTAGATCTCTAAAGTTGCAGAGACTAAAGTCTCAAATCCAAAGAGATATTCTTTATAAAAGTTAAGAGTCAGCCACACCTTCCTAAAACGTCTCGTTCTAACACGCCCCCACATGTCTACGTCACTATGTGGAAATATTAGCATAATGCCGCCCAAATGTGCACGCAAAGAAAGAAGGCGTGGTTTCAGGAACAGCAGTAGTGTTGATGCAGCCATGTCAGTGAGATGCTGTGTGTTTCAGTGCGAAAGCAAAAGCACTTTATTTGGCCTTCCGGAAGTAGATGCATTTAGGAATCATTGGTTAAGATTTATTTACAACAGAACAGCACAAACCAGATGTTCGAATTTATGTAACGCATTTTATGGAGGACAGTTTTTTAAACCTAAAAGAGTACAAGGCAGGCTGTGCACAAAGGCTATTTCTAAAAAAAAAAAAAAGGGTAAATTCCGACTTTGCTATGACAATCTGGCGCTTCTGAATCAGCGACTGTAAGTATGTTTTGTTATCAGTTTAAGTATTTGCTACTGACTGTTCAAATGCGGAGTTTTGTGCAATGCAGAGTAGCACGTCGTGTGTGTGTGTGAGGGGAACAGGGCCTCATCACAGCAGTGAACAGCCTGTCAGAAATCATAGCACGTCAGCTGTCTTAACCGCGGCTTGTGTACTGCATCATCACTGTCTGTCACGTGACTCTGTTCCCCTTTCGGGCTTGAACTGATGGTAAATCTAACGACATTATTAACTGTCAGAGCAGACTGCGCTTGTCAAAGGAGGGGGCTTTGTAGAAAACGAAGCGTTTGAGAGAGGCGGGGCATAGAGGCCCTACAATAATATAAAGTATTTGAAAAATAATGTGTTTTTTGAACATTAAAGCATGTCAACATATTCTGTTACACCAAATACACAAAATAATGATCTTTAAAATGGCATCATATGACCCCTTTAATTTCTTTATTTTATGTGCAAAATTGTTCATCCACACGCAAAGCTGACTTGAATCTCCTGTTTTCCTATTTTTCTTGTTGAATCTCTCTCTTGTTTCATTCTTGAGGCTTATAAATAACAAAAACAACAACAAAAAAACAAATTAAATTTTTTAATGCATTATGGTTATATTCAATTAAGTTAAATTCAAGTTTATTTGTATAGCGATATTCACTATACAAATCGTTGCAAAGCAACTTTACAGCAAATTAAGTTTCTACAATATTTAGTGGTAGCTTATCAGTGGTGACTGTCAGTTAATGTACATATGGCAGAAATGTACAGAAAAATCAATTAAAGACGTAATCAAACAGACGATGAACACTATTAACAGCAATTATTATATGATGCAATCAAGCTTACAGCAAAATGTGGTAGTTCTGTAAGTTGTTTCAGGGTTGGCATCATCTGAGGTCCTCTGAGGGGTTGCATCATCTCTTCTCAGGTGTTCTGGATCCAGACTGAAGCTTGTGTAAATCCTAGTTACCATGGGATGTCAATCCCAGCAGAAACAGAGAAACAAATAGAGACATAATTAGCATAGCTGCTGTTCCAACCAAGCAAAATTGATTGGTTTAACCCAAGCTAAAGAATAATAATGTGCATTTGATCAGATATAACTGCAGTACAAGATTATGAGATGCATTATTTGAATGCTTGGCCAAAGAGATGTGTCTTCAATCTAGATTTAAACAGAGAGAGTGTGTCTGAACCCCGAACGGTATCAGGAAGGCTATTCCAGAGTTTGGGAGCCAAATGCAAAAAAGCTCTACCTCCTTTAGTGGACTTTGATATCCTAGGGACTACCAAAAGTCCAGAATTTTGCAACCTTAGGGAGCGTGATGGATTGTAGCATGGTAGAAGACTAGTTAGTTACGCAGGAGCTAACCCATTAAGGGCCTTATAGGCAAGTAATAATATTTTGTAACTGATACGGAACTTAATAGGTAGCCAGTGCAGAGACTGTAAAATTGGGGTAATATGATCATATTTTCTTGACCTGGTAAGGACTCTAGCCGCTGCATTTTGGACTACCTGTAGCTTGTTTATTGAAGATGCAGGACAACCACCTAGCAGTGCATTACAATAGTCCAGTCTAGAGGTCATGAATGCATGAACTAGCTTTTCTGCATCAGAAACAGGTAACATGTTACAATACTGACATTAAAACACATTTTTGATTATGGTAAGGGGCGTTACATATCCGACGCGTGCTTGCGGTGTTCGGCCAATCACAATGCACTGGGTCAGCTGGCCAATCAGAGCAGACTGCGCTTGTCAAAGGAGGGGGCTTTGT
>NW_015506212.1:350715-353827 GCF_001515645.1 Sinocyclocheilus grahami | reverse complement strand
CGTCGTGTGTGTGTGTGAGGGGAACAGGGCCTCATCACAGCAGTGAACAGCCTGTCAGAAATTATAGCACGTCAGCTGTCTTAACCGCGGCTTGTGTACTGCATCATCACTGTCTGTCACGTGACTCTGTTCCCCTTTCGGGCTTGAACTGATGGTAAATCTAACGACATTATTAACTGTCAGAGCAGACTGCGCTTGTCAAAGGAGGGGGCTTTGTAGAAAACGAAGCGTTTGAGAGAGGCGGGGCATAGAGGCCCTACAATAATATAAAGTATTTGAAAAATAATGTGTTTTTTGAACATTAAAGCATGTCAACATATTCTGTTACACCAAATACACAAAATAATGATCTTTAAAATGGCATCATATGACCCTTTTAATTTCTTTATTTTATGTGCAAAATTGTTCATCCACACGCAAAGCTGACTTGAATCTCCTGTTTTCCTATTTTTCTTGTTGAATCTCTCTCTTGTTTCATTCTTGAGGCTTATAAATAACAAAAACAACAACAAAAATTAAATTTTTTAATGCATTATGGTTATATTCAATTAAGTTAAATTCAAGTTTATTTGTATAGCGATATAACCCATTAAGGGCCTTATAGGCAAGTAATAATATTTTGTAACTGATACGGAACTTAATAGGTAGCCAGTGCAGAGACTGTAAAATTGGGGTAATATGATCATATTTTCTTGACCTGGTAAGGACTCTAGCCGCTGCATTTTGGACTACCTGTAGCTTGTTTATTGAAGATGCAGGACAACCACCTAGCAGTGCATTACAATAGTCCAGTCTAGAGGTCATGAATGCATGAACTAGCTTTTCTGCATCAGAAACAGGTAACATGTTTCGTAGCTTGGCAATGTTTCTAAGATGGAAGAATGCTGTTTTTGTAACATGGGAAATATGATTTTCAAAAGACAATTTGCTATCTAATATAATATTATATGAATATTATGATTATTCAAAGATATTTAATCCTTTTTTTCCTGTGTATATAATCTCATTCTATGATGTACGCAAAAGCCTTTATAGTTATGTTTTCTGTTTCTTGTCATTGATTGTTCATTGTTAAAGATACTACCATTTTCCCCTGAGGTTGTATGTAATTATAAGTTCTGCAGTAATAATAATAAAAAGAACATAAGAGCGACAGGTGCACAAACACCTCATAGCATCAGTGACATGACGACCCTACCTAGTACGTTTTCCTCCGTGTTTGCAATATCTGCACAAAGGAGACATCGATCAGCTGCTCAAAGATCTTGTCTTTGGAGAAGACTGTTTATTTTACACTCAAAAAATGTAAGTATTACTACTTAGAAATTAAGATTACCTCAGAAAGCATTGCTAGCCCACCCCAACACTTTTGAACAATAATAATTATAAATGCTGACCAATAATTATTTTTTTTAGTAAAACAAACAAAATGTAATTTGTTTTGTCATATGCTATAGCTATGCATGACTTCACACAAGACAAATGCAGCCAAGGTGAATACATCTCAATTTTCAGTAAAGTAATGAATTAATGCATATGTCAATGATCTGACAATCATGTATTTACAGGCGGTGAATCCACATCTACTGCCATCTCAACACAGCTGTGCCAATTCTGCAGCTTTATTCTGATGAACCGTGCCCACCTTCACCTGTCTCTGCCATCCATCACGACCTTCATTGCTGCAGTCAGACTGGAATCTGATCATGGATGGGAAAGGGACATCGAGGCTATCATTGCCTGAGTGCACAGAGAGGATGAGGAAGACCATGATGACGCCCCTAAGCAACACAATCTTGAACAAGAGCAGGAGAACATGTGTGGGACAAACTGACTGCTGCTGTGTCTGCTCCAAACATTTGTGTACTGCTCTCCATGAGCACCACTACCTGTAAAACATTTACACAGAGTAAAACATTTTACATCTCATGCTGTCAGCATTTCATTTCTTGTCAAATTTAATTTCATATGTTTACAACTGCATGCTAATTTTTGATATAGCTTCATTACTTTTGTAGTGTAGTGAACTGGTCAGCAGAAGGTTGCTGGATCGATCTCCGCAGTCGTCACCACCGCTGTCTTTACTCCAGGTTGCTGCTGGGGGATTGGGGTCCCTGTGATTAGAACACTAAGTCATTTCGAATAAAAGTCTCTGCCAAATGAATAGACGTAAATGTGATTTTTGTAAATGCTTTTTTGTGTCTTGGGCACAAACGCTCAATAAAGCTGCTCATTTCTTAAAGTAATATAAATGCTTACATATGTTTCATACAATTTCTATTTGGGGCTTTAAAGGGTTAGTTCATCGAAACATAAATTCAGCCATTATTTACTCGCCTCCACACTGTTCAATCCTTGTGTGTGTTTTTGTTTTTTCTGAACACAAATGGTGAGTTTGGTCAAGTTTGTCCTGCTGGTTTGTGTTCATACAATATCAGTCAATAGAGCCTGACTTTCAGATTCTTCATGATATTATTTGATGATTCTTTTGAAGCTTCTGAAACTCGGGTTTCATTGACTGATGTTGTTTGAACAGAAACCAGCAGAACAAACTTGACCAAAATCACATCCTCATAGTCTTTTGGTCTTCCTCTAGATGCTCTCGCTGGCTCTGGGCTCACTGAGGATGAAGAGACCACAGCAACATCCGGTCCTGATGAGGCAGTAAGAGGTGGAGTGATGGTGCGTCTCATTCATAGCACTGGACCATTTCTAGGATGCTGAAAATGATGCATCTTCACAGCTCACACCAGTCTGCAGACATTTCAGATCCTGCAAAGATGCACAAACACAATACAAAAGCAGTAATTTTAACAGCACAATGTTATTTGACTTCTGTATTAGAAGAAACAAAATGATCTTACTTTATATTTTTGTTTCAGGTTTTCCCTTTTTTCCACAAATGCTGCTATCACCTGCTCCACCACAAAAGCTCTGTATCAAATGCACATATATCAAGAATCAGAAAAGTGCTGTAATAACTCTGTTTAAAATTACAATAATTAAAATAAACTACAACTTAAGATTTAAAAGATGTTTTATTCATTACTATAGTGTACTCCCTCAAAGCATTCAGCATTGCTTCATCAGTCACTCTGCACCGGATAAACAC
>NW_015506212.1:347497-350581 GCF_001515645.1 Sinocyclocheilus grahami | reverse complement strand
GTGTTTGCAATATCTGCACAAAGGAGACGTCGATCAGCTGCTCAAAGATCTTGTCTTTGGAGAAGACTGTTTATTTTACACTCAAAAAATGTAAGTATTACTACTTAGAAATTAAGATTACCTCAGAAAGCATTGCTAGCCCACCCCAACACTTTTGAACAATAATAATTATAAATGCTGACCAATAATTATTTTTTTTAGTAAAACAAACAAAATGTAATTTGTTTTGTCATATGCTATAGCTATGCATGACTTCACACAAGACAAATGCAGCCAAGGTGAATACATCTCAATTTTCAGTAAAGTAATGAATTAATGCATATGTCAATGATCTGACAATCATGTATTTACAGGCGGTGAATCCACATCTACTGCCATCTCAACACAGCTGTGCCAATTCTGCAGCTTTATTCTGATGAACCGTGCCCACCTTCACCTGTCTCTGCCATCCATCACGACCTTCATTGCTGCAGTCAGACTGGAATCTGATCATGGATGGGAAAGGGACATCGAGGCTATCATTGCCTGAGTGCACAGAGAGGATGAGGAAGACCATGATGACGCCCCTAAGCAACACAATCTTGAACAAGAGCAGGAGAACATGTGTGGGACAAACTGACTGCTGCTGTGTCTGCTCCAAACATTTGTGTACTGCTCTCCATGAGCACCACTACCTGTAAAACATTTACACAGAGTAAAACATTTTACATCTCATGCTGTCAGCATTTCATTTCTTGTCAAATTTAATTTCATATGTTTACAACTGCATGCTAATTTTTGATATAGCTTCATTACTTTTGTGGTGTAGTGAACTGGTCAGCAGAAGGTTGCTGGATCGATCTCCGCAGTCGTCACCACCGCTGTCTTTACTCCAGGTTGCTGCTGGGGGATTGGGGTCCCTGTGATTAGAACACTAAGTCATTTCGAATAAAAGTCTCTGCCAAATGAATAGACGTAAATGTGATTTTTGTAAATGCTTTTTTGTGTCTTGGGCACAAACGCTCAATAAAGCTGCTCATTTCTTAAAGTAATATAAATGCTTACATATGTTTCATACAATTTCTATTTGGGGCTTTAAAGGGTTAGTTCATCGAAACATAAATTCAGCCATTATTTACTCGCCTCCACACTGTTCAATCCTTGTGTGTGTTTTTGTTTTTTCTGAACACAAATGGTGAGTTTGGTCAAGTTTGTCCTGCTGGTTTGTGTTCATACAATATCAGTCAATAGAGCCTGACTTTCAGATTCTTCATGATATTATTTGATGATTCTTTTGAAGCTTCTGAAACTCGGGTTTCATTGACTGATGTTGTTTGAACAGAAACCAGCAGAACAAACTTGACCAAAATCACATCCTCATAGTCTTTTGGTCTTCCTCTAGATGCTCTCGCTGGCTCTGGGCTCACTGAGGATGAAGAGACCACAGCAACATCCGGTCCTGATGAGGCAGGAGGTGGGGTGATGGGGCTCCTCATTCATAGCACTGGACCATTTCTAGGATGCTGAAAATGATGCATCTTCACAGCTCACACCAGTCTGCAGACATTTCAGATCCTGCAAAGATGCACAAACACAATACAAAAGCAGTAATTTTAACAGCACAATGTTATTTGACTTCTGTATTAGAAGAAACAAAATGATCTTACTTTATATTTTTGTTTCAGGTTTTCCCTTTTTTCCACAAATGCTGCTATCACCTGCTCCACCACAAAAGCTCTGTATCAAATGCACATATATCAAGAATCAGAAAAGTGCTGTAATAACTCTGTTTAAAATTACAATAATTAAAATAAACTACAACTTAAGATTTAAAAGATGTTTTATTCATTACTATAGTGTACTCACTCAAAGCATTCAGCATTGCTTCATCAGTCACTCTGCACCGGATAAACACACGTGTGTCTCATCTGTCCCTGTAACATCCAGACAAGAGTCAAGTCACCTCTGTGATTTATCTGCTCAATACTGCATTTACATGTTGAGGAAGTTGCTAATGTGTTAACTCACTTTTTACCCAACACAAATGTTCCTCAATTTATCAGTAGTACTAATGGACAAATGATATAGATAACTTATGTTTAGTTATTCTTACATTCATCTAAAGCAGTGTTGACAACAGTGAATTCTACATAATAGTGCACATACAGCACTCAGTATGCTGTTTTAAAAAAAAAAACTCAGTCTGTTTCATGTTGCCATGTGCTCATCTGCAATTCTTTTAGAACATTTTCCGGTCTCATATTAAATAGACATCTAATCATCTTTAAGATGTATAGGTTTATGTAAATTCACTTTGGTGAAGTACGTGTGCTTACTGGAGCTCAGCTATACATAATAAATCGTGTTTTTACAGAACAAATATACTGTAACGTTACTGTCTAACATCTTACACCTTAAGCAAATCAACAGTAGCTCAACAATATAAAAGCTGTTCACATACTCTTTTTCCCTACTAAATAGTAGGTAAGTAGGTATATTAGAACGCAAATTAAGTATACGTACGTCCGAGTCTCGCGAGAATTAGTGCAATTCTCGCCTACTCTTTTATGAATACAGAGGATTCAAACATACTTATTTGCTTGCCTACTGCTTTTTGCCTACTATATAGTAGGGAAGTATGCCATTTCGGACACAGCCATTTTGAATGAATCAGCCGTTTGAACGAATCGATTGAATGAATGATTCAGTGACAAAGAATCATGCCGCCACCTACTGGCTTTTTTTTTAAGTTTAAGCATTAAAACATTTAAAGTGCCCCTATTATGCCATTTTTAAGGTTGCTAATATTGTTTTATGAGTCTCCTAAAACAGGTTTACATGCATGCAAGGTCAAAAAACACTTTAGTTTTACCTAATTTCTAAATGATTCGTAAACGACTCGTGCGAAGCAGTTCAAAGAATCAGTCTCTCTAAACCCCTCCTTTCCGTCAGCCCTCACTGCTGTGATTGGTCAGATGGTGCAGTTCTTTGTGATTGGTCCAGAGCCGTAGAGAGCTTGGCTCTGGATTGGTCTATGCGTACAGCGCGTGTAGGAAACGAAACGCCCATTGCCATGACGGAATGACAGCCCTGGAGACTTGTCAA
>NW_015506212.1:336513-342356 GCF_001515645.1 Sinocyclocheilus grahami | reverse complement strand
GTGTTTGCAATATCTGCACAAAGGAGACGTCGATCAGCTGCTCAAAGATCTTGTCTTTGGAGAAGACTGTTTATTTTACACTCAAAAAATGTAAGTATTACTACTTAGAAATTAAGATTACCTCAGAAAGCATTGCTAGCCCACCCCAACACTTTTGAACAATAATAATTATAAATGCTGACCAATAATTATTTTTTTTAGTAAAACAAACAAAATGTAATTTGTTTTGTCATATGCTATAGCTATGCATGACTTCACACAAGACAAATGCAGCCAAGGTGAATACATCTCAATTTTCAGTAAAGTAATGAATTAATGCATATGTCAATGATCTGACAATCATGTATTTACAGGCGGTGAATCCACATCTACTGCCATCTCAACACAGCTGTGCCAATTCTGCAGCTTTATTCTGATGAACCGTGCCCACCTTCACCTGTCTCTGCCATCCATCACGACCTTCATTGCTGCAGTCAGACTGGAATCTGATCATGGATGGGAAAGGGACATCGAGGCTATCATTGCCTGAGTGCACAGAGAGGATGAGGAAGACCATGATGACGCCCCTAAGCAACACAATCTTGAACAAGAGCAGGAGAACATGTGTGGGACAAACTGACTGCTGCTGTGTCTGCTCCAAACATTTGTGTACTGCTCTCCATGAGCACCACTACCTGTAAAACATTTACACAGAGTAAAACATTTTACATCTCATGCTGTCAGCATTTCATTTCTTGTCAAATTTAATTTCATATGTTTACAACTGCATGCTAATTTTTGATATAGCTTCATTACTTTTGTAGTGTAGTGAACTGGTCAGCAGAAGGTTGCTGGATCGATCTCCGCAGTCGTCACCACCGCTGTCTTTACTCCAGGTTGCTGCTGGGGGATTGGGGTCCCTGTGATTAGAACACTAAGTCATTTCGAATAAAAGTCTCTGCCAAATGAATAGACGTAAATGTGATTTTTGTAAATGCTTTTTTGTGTCTTGGGCACAAACGCTCAATAAAGCTGCTCATTTCTTAAAGTAATATAAATGCTTACATATGTTTCATACAATTTCTATTTGGGGCTTTAAAGGGTTAGTTCATCGAAACATAAATTCAGCCATTATTTACTCGCCTCCACACTGTTCAATCCTTGTGTGTGTTTTTGTTTTTTCTGAACACAAATGGTGAGTTTGGTCAAGTTTGTCCTGCTGGTTTGTGTTCATACAATATCAGTCAATAGAGCCTGACTTTCAGATTCTTCATGATATTATTTGATGATTCTTTTGAAGCTTCTGAAACTCGGGTTTCATTGACTGATGTTGTTTGAACAGAAACCAGCAGAACAAACTTGACCAAAATCACATCCTCATAGTCTTTTGGTCTTCCTCTAGATGCTCTCGCTGGCTCTGGGCTCACTGAGGATGAAGAGACCACAGCAACATCCGGTCCTGATGAGGCAGTAAGAGGTGGAGTGATGGTGCGTCTCATTCATAGCACTGGACCATTTCTAGGATGCTGAAAATGATGCATCTTCACAGCTCACACCAGTCTGCAGACATTTCAGATCCTGCAAAGATGCACAAACACAATACAAAAGCAGTAATTTTAACAGCACAATGTTATTTGACTTCTGTATTAGAAGAAACAAAATGATCTTACTTTATATTTTTGTTTCAGGTTTTCCCTTTTTTCCACAAATGCTGCTATCACCTGCTCCACCACAAAAGCTCTGTATCAAATGCACATATATCAAGAATCAGAAAAGTGCTGTAATAACTCTGTTTAAAATTACAATAATTAAAATAAACTACAACTTAAGATTTAAAAGATGTTTTATTCATTACTATAGTGTACTCACTCAAAGCATTCAGCATTGCTTCATCAGTCACTCTGCACCGGATAAACACACGTGTGTCTCATCTGTCCCTGTAACATCCAGACAAGAGTCAAGTCACCTCTGTGATTTATCTGCTCAATACTGCATTTACATGTTGAGGAAGTTGCTAATGTGTTAACTCACTTTTTACCCAACACAAATGTTCCTCAATTTATCAGTAGTACTAATGGACAAATGATATAGATAACTTATGTTTAGTTATTCTTACATTCATCTAAAGCAGTGTTGACAACAGTGAATTCTACATAATAGTGCACATACAGCACTCAGTATGCTGTTTAAAAAAAAAAAACTCAGTCTGTTTCATGTTGCCATGTGCTCATCTGCAATTCTTTTAGAACATTTTCCGGTCTCATATTAAATAGACATCTAATCATCTTTAAGATGTATAGGTTTATGTAAATTCACTTTGGTGAAGTACGTGTGCTTACTGGAGCTCAGCTATACATAATAAATCGTGTTTTTACAGAACAAATATACTGTAACGTTACTGTCTAACATCTTACACCTTAAGCAAATCAACAGTAGCTCAACAATATAAAAGCTGTTCACATACTCTTTTTCCCTACTAAATAGTAGGTAAGTAGGTATATTAGAACGCAAATTAAGTATACGTACGTCCGAGTCTCGCGAGAATTAGTGCAATTCTCGCCTACTCTTTTATGAATACAGAGGATTCAAACATACTTATTTGCTTGCCTACTGCTTTTTGCCTACTATATAGTAGGGAAGTATGCCATTTCGGACACAGCCATTTTGAATGAATCAGCCGTTTGAACGAATCGATTGAATGAATGATTCAGTGACAAAGAATCATGCCGCCACCTACTGGCTTTTTTTTTAAGTTTAAGCATTAAAACATTTAAAGTGCCCCTATTATGCCATTTTTAAGGTTGCTAATATTGTTTTATGAGTCTCCTAAAACAGGTTTACATGCATGCAAGGTCAAAAAACACTTTAGTTTTACCTAATGGATAAACACACGTGTGTCTCATCTGTCCCTGTAACATCCAGACAAGAGTCAAGTCACCTCTGTGATTTATCTGCTCAATACTGCATTTACATGTTGAGGAAGTTGCTAATGTGTTAACTCACTTTTTACCCAACACAAATGTTCCTCAATTTATCAGTAGTACTAATGGACAAATGATATAGATAACTTATGTTTAGTTATTCTTACATTCATCTAAAGCAGTGTTGACAACAGTGAATTCTACATAATAGTGCACATACAGCACTCAGTATGCTGTTTAAAAAAAAAAAACTCAGTCTGTTTCATGTTGCCATGTGCTCATCTGCAATTCTTTTAGAACATTTTCCGGTCTCATATTAAATAGACATCTAATCATCTTTAAGATGTATAGGTTTATGTAAATTCACTTTGGTGAAGTACGTGTGCTTACTGGAGCTCAGCTATACATAATAAATCGTGTTTTTACAGAACAAATATACTGTAACGTTACTGTCTAACATCTTACACCTTAAGCAAATCAACAGTAGCTCAACAATATAAAAGCTGTTCACATACTCTTTTTCCCTACTAAATAGTAGGTAAGTAGGTATATTAGAACGCAAATTAAGTATACGTACGTCCGAGTCTCGCGAGAATTAGTGCAATTCTCGCCTACTCTTTTATGAATACAGAGGATTCAAACATACTTATTTGCTTGCCTACTGCTTTTTGCCTACTATATAGTAGGGAAGTATGCCATTTCGGACACAGCCATTTTGAATGAATCAGCCGTTTGAACGAATCGATTGAATGAATGATTCAGTGACAAAGAATCATGCCGCCACCTACTGGCTTTTTTTTTAAGTTTAAGCATTAAAACATTTAAAGTGCCCCTATTATGCCATTTTTAAGGTTGCTAATATTGTTTTATGAGTCTCCTAAAACAGGTTTACATGCATGCAAGGTCAAAAAACACTTTAGTTTTACCTAATTTCTAAATGATTCGTAAACGACTCGTGCGAAGCAGTTCAAAGAATCAGTCTCTCTAAACCCCTCCTTTCCGTCAGCCCTCACTGCTGTGATTGGTCAGATGGTGCAGTTCTTTGTGATTGGTCCAGAGCCGTAGAGAGCTTGGCTCTGGATTGGTCTATGCGTACAGCGCGTGTAGGAAACGAAACGCCCATTGCCATGACGGAATGACAGCCCTGGAGACTAAAGCATTCAGCATTGCTTCATCAGTCACTCTGCACCGGATAAACACACGTGTGTCTCATCTGTCCCTGTAACATCCAGACAAGAGTCAAGTCACCTCTGTGATTTATCTGCTCAATACTGCATTTACATGTTGAGGAAGTTGCTAATGTGTTAACTCACTTTTTACCCAACACAAATGTTCCTCAATTTATCAGTAGTACTAATGGACAAATGATATAGATAACTTATGTTTAGTTATTCTTACATTCATCTAAAGCAGTGTTGACAACAGTGAATTCTACATAATAGTGCACATACAGCACTCAGTATGCTGTTTTAAAAAAAAAAACTCAGTCTGTTTCATGTTGCCATGTGCTCATCTGCAATTCTTTTAGAACATTTTCCGGTCTAGCTATCCAGTGCATTGTGATTGGCCGAATTCCTCAAGCGTGTGACGGAAATGTTAAGTCCCTTACCATATTGTGATGCCTGCTGCAGCCACATGTGACGACCCTGGTCTGGACTCCGCTTCGTCCACGGTGAAAGCCGATCCGGCGATTGCGAAGTTGAAGTATTTCCTCAGCGACCAGCACGGATCAGCTCCAGGCATGACGAAGCGATATCGTCCTCTTTTGGACGTCCTCGCGACATGGCAGCGGCAACAACAATACTACAGCGAGAATAAAAGTTACACCTTCTTTCTTTGCGTGAACATTTGGGCGGCGTTATGCAAATCTTCCCAGATAGTGAGGTAGATATGTGGGGGCGTGTTAGAACGAGTCGTTTTAGGTAGGTGTGGTTGACTCTTAACTTTTATAAAGAATATCTCTTTGGATTTGAGACTTTAGTCTTCACAACTTTACAGATCTTCTTTATGCACCAAGAGCTTGTAACACTCCAAAGAGAAAAGAAAAATTTAAATCGCATCATATGACCCCTTTAACAAGTTTATGGTAATTATAAGATGTGATAAAACAAATTTACTCTAACAGTGTAGGATACAGTGTGTTCTCGACATGATGTTAACCACACTGAAATTTTACTGTTTGTGGCAAGTTGGCTACATAGAACGTGGGCGGACATTATGCAAATGTGTTACTTCGTGATGTAGAGCTGTAAAAGAATAAGATTCGAATTCCTGACGATTCGTTTAGGCGAATGCGAGCCGACTCTTTTTTTTTGATAGACAATAACTTTATTTATCGTGCACTGTCGGCTTCACAACTTTGCAGATAGGTTATGTTCACATACAGCTACATGACACACTGCATGAAAGGTAATATTCGAAAAGGCATAATAGGGGCACTTTAATATTTCTATATTCAAAACTTTATATTTAAAACATCAATCTCATAACATTGTTATTATGAATGTAATTGCATTCATGCCACCTCCTACGCCTTGTTAAACAGTGTTTACATATCTAAATGCTATTTATGTGTTCTTCTGTGCCACCTCTAGTGCCAAGATTAATTTTGTTGATACTTCTGATTTCATTTGATTTGTAACTTATTCTTCCTGATTACATTTAAAAAAAAAAATTTTTTTTTTTAAAGATTATAAATATAAATGTATGAATTTGACATAAAAGATGACGCATTTAATAAAGTTAGAAAAATCCATTACAAAGGTGCCCCTGCAAATCACTTTGAGTCAAATATCACATCATAATGTGAAGGTTAATTTTTGTCATTTATCAAAAGGTACTGCTAAGTTTTTGACTGTGCTGTTTTTTTAATTAGCTCATTCTCCCTTTTTTATCAAACACTACAAGGTGCCATTATTAAATGACCCCCCCAAACCCCCCCCC
>NW_015506212.1:308318-336456 GCF_001515645.1 Sinocyclocheilus grahami | reverse complement strand
TTCCCATATTAAATTGACCCCCCCCCCACCCTTTCCAAGCTAGAGTCCCCTGAATTTTGGTCATTTCCCCCATATGCACTGCTTTTGTTGATGCACACACACACATCACTTGCACACAGACACATTCTGGAGCACAACAATTTATAAACACTACCTCGTGACTTTTATTATAATTAAAAATTATAATATTTTATTATAATAAAATAGCTTCAATGCTGCATTACATTATACAGTATTTCTCAGCAGCAAGGTGTTTTTTGAAACTCACAGCACAGCTTCATTGTTTGTAGAGAGATGCACAGATGCAGGTAATTCACACAAGCAACTTTTATTCTCTCTAGCTCACTCTAAATATGGCTATATTTGAGAAAAAAAGTCAAGTAATTTGCATTCACTGGATATAGCTGTCGGTTATTCAACATTTATATCGTAAACAGCCCCTTGATCATAAAACAGTTGACATGCTTGGCAGCTTCCATCTAGCCTCTCTCTCTTTTTCAACTTGCTTCGTGCTAATTATTGGGGGGATTTGTCCCCCTCAATGTTATGGCCCTGGTATCAGGGTACCTTACACATTCAAAAAAGCGAAGCAAATAAAATACCATTTGCCATCATGACTGCCATTGTGCTTTTTTAAAATAAGGCTGTTTGCACATATTTAATGTTCATGACACAGATAAAGAAGTACCAGATATTTTTTCATTAAATTCCAAATCAACAACCACTGTAGTAAATAAATAGTGCTGCTATTTTTACTAATCCAAACTCAAATAGAGTACCAACTTCTGTCTGACACACCTGCAGCCTTTAACAGCAAATACTTTCTCTTCTTCAGGGAAGACGGGCATGTCTCTGACCACTCTATCTGCCAGATCATAGTCTTGGGTCATGTTCAGATGAAGCATCTCAGCCATGACACACTGATGCACATGCTTCACCTCCAGAGGTAGGAAAGGAATGTAATGATCAATCAGATGCTGATTTATTAGACTGGAGTGCCAAAGTCCATCTGTAGATTTACACAATAACGAGGAGATCCTTAATAAAATAACAAATTATATATACTGTATATGATACAGTTACATATACAAAATAAACAGATGAAGATAATACTGTAGATTCATGGAATTTGCATGAATTGCTTGCAAAGATATTATTTAAAAGACAGCTCCTGTGCAATATCCACTAATCACTATGGTGTGTTTTACTAGCAACCTTTTGTCATTGACATTACACTGTGCAAATACTATAACACATACTGTTCTCATCATTGAAGAGGTATTCGAAGATTTGAGTCTCCATTTCCTCACTCTGGAGTTGTAGTTCTTCCCGATTGTTGCCTTTTCTCCAGAAATCCAGAGTCACGTTTGTGATGATATGCCCACCTGTTTGACTATAGATAATACAGCTCATCATGCACTGGTTCACTCTTTCAAGAGCGAGTAACATAGACAATATACAAAAAAAGGACTGGAGATAAAAAGACTAAGGACTTTAAATTGTAATTTAAATTACAATGCATAGGTAACACCTTTTCTAATTTCTTTTAGGAGTATATTTTAAGAAATGTCCAAAACACTGGCTATGTTCAGAATAGCATACTACAGCATACTGGACACAAAACTGTATCACACAAAACACTGCGCACAACTTGATCTTCCATTTTCAGTGTAATTAACAAACAACAATTCATATTAATTACAAATAACGTATTTTTGGACTGGCATATGATAAGACATTAAAAATGTATTTAAAAATGCAAAAAAAAAAAACATATTTAATGTATGACACTGTTTACTGACAAGTTTAGCATTGTATGTTTATAGTTTAAATACAGTTTTTCAAAAACAGTAGGTATTATCCACCTTATTTTGCATGAAGAAGTAAGCTGTTTTCTGTGAATGTGTGAGACTTCCGTTTTATTAGTGTCGGGATTATTATCTGTTTTGGTTTTCCTTGTACTTCCTTGGTTCCTGTTTTCCCTTGTCTAGTTAGTTGCCATAGTTTCTCATTAGTTAAGTGATTAATTCTCTGCTGTTCTGATTCAGTTTCTCTGTATACAAGTTTTCTTAGTTCCATTGTCTGGTCTTGTTTTGCATTAATGTGGTAGTTTTGCTCCCTCTGATCTCCTGATTGTTCCTTGTCATTGGGTTAAAGATGATTGTGGTATTCCTTGTCGTGTACTTTATTAACACAGTCCCCCTGTGACAATTAACCGATGTAAATAACTAGAGGAATAGCAAAGTGCAGTAAATGCTAAAACTATTTGCACTACAAACTAGTGTTTTTATGATTGTGATGATAAAATAATATGATATCAAATACCTGCTTGCAAAATAAAGCAGCAAAATGGGCTGTTTTATTTTTAAGTAAAAAAAACGGAAGCCTTGCACATTCAAGTAACAAAAAATGGCTGCACCCGTTTTTATAATATACTGTATATATATACTGCACAGCAATAGTCAACCATAGCCAGCGTCTCTGTCAGATTCCTAATAAGAACAAACCCAACAGTTTAGTGCATCACCTGAGAAAAATGAAGATTGCTTTGTTGAATGACACTCCATCTACATTGTCATTGTTGTCTAGAAAAGGTTTTAGGGTGTCAATCAGCCGTGGATGCATCCTATCCATTTCATCAAATATGAACATGGAGCGGGGAAAATTTGATACATTTCCATGAATCCACTGCCTAAGTTGAAGCTACAGAATGAATTTATGAAATATTATGCATTTTACAAACACTTTCCACTCTACATTCACTTTCTTCAAAGAGCCTAGTTTACCTAGCATATTACTATTAACGTCAAAGACAATATTAAAGCAATGAACGCATATACATCTATGACTTACTTCATACATCTCTGCCTCCTCTTTATGTGGAAAGTGATAATCGGATATGAAAATGTGAACATGATTGCTCTTTAATCCCACTTTATAAATATTCCTTGCAATGATCTTGGAGATGTAATTTTTTCCCACTCCTGTCGGCCCATGGAAAGAGAGGACCAGCGGCTTGGGTGGATCTGGATCTTTCATAAACCAAGATACAGCCTTCAGAACTGTATCCACAGCGATATGCTGCCCAAATAGAGACTTCCTTAGATCCTTCTCCAAATCTGACAACATGTTTGACTCTCGTTAGCAACACATATTCATATATTATTAAAAGACAGAGTTAAAAGTTTCAATTATGGCCACAGTAAAAAAAAAAAGAAGCAATATATATAATGGAACATGATACATTTTTTTTGCTTACCGCTTGAATTAAAAGAAAGCAAATCATCGTCCTTAGAAAACACATTAAAAAAATCCCAGAATCCAGCCTCTGTTGCAACAGGCAACAGAAAAAATAAAACTAAAAATGTTCCTGATTTCATTGCAAAGATGATTCCTTGCACTGTTTTAGTCACTTTCAACTGTGCAGAAAAAGTGGCACGGTACAAGATAAATTCATAAGGCTTTCCAAGAATGAAGTTTTACAGTCACACCTTAATACGTCAGGACAGGGTGAGGAGTTCATGAAGCCTTGTTCTTCCACATTCTCCTGTCATGCATTGTGTGTAAAATCGATCAGGTATCAACCAATGCATAACTTCTGCCCCTATAGTGGCTAACTGAGGCAAGTGAACTGTCATAATCACGAGGCAAATTTTTTGTGTGTGTGTGTGTGTGTAGAAAAGAGTATTAATTATTTAAATACATTTATGGTATTATATGTATAGTTAAAAAGCAAAATATACATGCATCTACAACCATGCATCCCTGTTCTGTTTCTATTCACAACTCCTTGAACTGAAAACAGTTGAAGATCTCTGTCTATCTGACAGGACTAAAGAATGTGCACTAAAAAGCTGCAGACTGGACACAAAGCTTTTAACTTTAAAAGTACAGTATTAAAGGTGACATCTCATGAAAATCTGACTTTTTTAGGTTTTAAGTGCTATAATCAGGTCCCTGGTGCATCTACCAACCAAGGAAACGTGAAAAAGATTAACCCAATCACTTTGTTTTGGGAAGCCTTTTTCTGCAAGCGTCTGAGAAAACGAGCGCGTCTGATTTCGCTCCCTTGGTGACGTGGCAAAGGGATCTCATTATAATATTACCGCCTCTTAATCTGTAAATTTTCACCCACGTCGCCATTATTGTGTTTTCGCAAGCGACAACGGTGTGTTAGTTCTAATGCCATGGCGAAAGTTTGAGCAAAACATGCAAACTGTTCTGTCTTTGGCTGCTGCTGTGACAGCCGCTTTCTGTCCATGTGCTTCAGATGTGTGCACTCAGAAAACCGTATATCAGAAGTTTAAACTCATATGGTTTAAAACGCATGATTTCAGCGCGATAAACATGATAATCAGAACCAAAACAGATGTTTTTTTAGCAGGTACCAGCTGTAATGGCAGCTCTATTCTGGAAAAGGGGGCGGGGAGCAACAGCTCATTTGCATTTAAAGAGACAGGCACGAAAAACAGCGTGTTTCGGCTTTCACTCAAAATAGGCATTTTCAAAATGATATAATAAATGATCTGTGGAGTATTTTGAGCTGAAACTTCACAGACACATTCTGGGGACACCAGAAACTTAGATTACATATTGTAAAAAGGGGCATAATATGTCTCCTTTAAATCCAGACTACAGACAAAGCAAAGCACAACATAATCAACACTGGAATATTAATAAGCAAAAAATATGTCACCATATATGTGCAGGTCTAAGGGAAATCAAATTTAATATTTTAAGAAACCATTTACAGAAAAAAATACACATACACACAGTTCTTGTCATTGAAGATATTGTGATATTTTTATTTTAATCTCCGGTTCCTTGCTGTTCATCCAAAGCTCTTTCCAAATTTTGCATTCTCTCCAGTAATCCAGAGCCACTTCAGCAATTACATTCCCACCTGCATTACTATAAACAAACATGCTTATCATTAGTTGGGTCACTCTTTTGAGAGAGTCGAGGCATTTAATTGCTACTCCACTTGAATCTGACAATTACATATTAGTGTTTCTCCAAAAAAAGAAGAAGATTGCATTGTGGAATGACACTCAATCAACATGGGCATTGTAGTCTAGAAAAGGTTTTATGAAGTAGTTGCATTTTCTCTATTCCATCAAATATGAACATGGACTGTAAAACATGAACATGGACTTGATACATTTCCATAAATCCACTGCTTTAGCTGTACCTGAATATACAGAACATGCAAATCCCAGGTAGAGTATTAGTCAAATACACAATTAACACATACTCTTAGTTAGGGCTGTGCAATTAATCGAAAAACAGTTTCGATTTCGGCCTCCAACGATTATGAAAATACAATAATCGAGATGAAACGATTATTGCGCCCCATTCTGCTTCCTTTTCGTTCCTCCATAAAAGCCCAATGTCACGTGCAAATCAGTAAACTCATGTAAAATGACTTTTGCAAAATGGGACGTGCTTGATTTATATTAGTATATTTATTCATGTTTTTAAAAGCGTAAAAGAGAACTTTTTTCTAAGCGGTCAAATACACGCAAAAATATGTCAAAATGTGGCGCTTAGTGATTATTCATGCATACCTTCGTCGGTCATGTAATAAAGGTAAAGAGTTGAGAATGTAAATACGCGTGTTAATGGTAAATTGGATCCGTGCAGCTCTTAAAGTGACAGCGGGCTATTTTCCTGCTGCAACTGTGTGTTTAATATTAATCAAACAACAAAAGACAAATTCAAAATCACACAAACTCTTGAGTGAAGAGCTTTTGTAGCTTTAATAAGAAACAAAAAAAGTTGAATTCTTACAGTGAAGACTATGCTGTTTTATTTTACATTTGATTATTCATTTCTGTTGTAGGCTGTAAACCGCTTGAGACTTGCATAAAAACATTAAAGCACAGTTTGTTTAATTTGTATCTTTTTATTCTATTGTATTTGTCCTTTGCTTTTTTTATTACTGACAGTTTAATTATTTTCAATAATTTTGAGGACTTTTTGTTTGTTTGAAAATCCACAGGTCTCTACAATGTAGATGTCATAGCAACCTTATTTACAGGAAATATATATTTGATATGTATCACTATGTTTAAATATATATAAAGTTTTGGTCATATGGCCCCCTCATAATCGTGTTAAATAATCGTGAATACAATATTGACCAAAATAATCGTGATTATGATTTTTCCCATAATCGAGCAGCCCTACTCTTAGTCATTAGTAGTTATACCTGTTCCGATCTAAACTGACATTCTGGAACATTTTATTAATTGCGCTGTAAATGTGTGGATATTGTTTGTGTGGGAAATGGTGCTCAGATTTAAAATGTGAGAACATGCTTGCTGTTTTCCCCTTTTTTCCTACACATTTCTTGTGGGGATTTAAGTTACATGATTTTTCCCAACAATCAAAATCAACAAAAGAGCAATGATATGCAAGTGCTATAACAAGTCACAGTTAGCTTAACGCAGTACACGTAGCAAGGTTTTTAAAAATTATATAATAAATAAAAAGAAAACCGATAGAATAGAAAAAGAATAGTGCAAGCTAGTGTTAGAGGTCTTTTTTGCTTTTGTTAATTGGATAATAAATAAAAAGAAAACAAATAGATAAAATGCAAAAAGATAAAATAAGCTAGTGTTAGTTTTTTTTTTAAGCCTAACTGGATGGTGAAATTGTGATGAAACGATGGGTTTGCTGGAACCACAAGCAGTTCTGTCTTGGAAGGTTGAGTTGAAGGTGATGGTCCTTCATCCAGCAAGAAAGATCTGTTAGACAAGCTGAGATGCGAGCCGCTATCGTCAGATCATCAGGATGGAATGAGAGGTAGAGTTGAGTGTCATCAGCATAGCAGTGATATGAAAATAAATGCTGTTACAGCTTTCAGTACAGCATCATGCACAATGTGCTGCCTAAATAGATTTTGTCTTAAATCTGCCTTCAAACCTGAAAGGTGTTGAGATATGTGAAGTCAAAATATTGTATTGCAAGCTAATGCAAATGCACTGAAATAAGATGCCCCCGGGGCAAGAGGACCTCCCTAAATAATTTTTTTTCTCTTGACCATAGATGGCACAAAATGTCATCTTAGCACATTGATGAATGGCTACGCTTTTTTTTTTTTTTCCTGAACATCAACATTTGTGAGATTAGTCAGTTGGAACTGTTTTGAGGTTATTAATCTAATTTTGTGTCTCTGGAAAATAGTGATCTATGACATTGTATTATGTTGAATATCAACTGTTAATGAAGGACCTGTGGACACTTCAACGTAACATAGTAACGTGATATCAACCATGTTTAAAAAAAGGTTACAATAAAAACTATGCAGAATAAGAACGTATCACTTCCTGTTCACAAAAAAAAATAAATTGACAAGTTATTTAAGTTTGCAAAATTAATTTGCAACAATCGAAGTCACCACCATATCTGTTGGAAACAAATGTCAAAACAACGAATCATAAACTTAAATCCTCTAAACATAAACCATTATTCTGCTGTTTTACTCACGTTTAGAGTCAAAAGGCAGCAAACTGTCCCATTCAAAACATTTGTGGAAAACACACTGAAGCTAATGAAAACACCTGAAGATAATTAGACACCAGCAATAAAACTATTAACAAATGCCATGCTTTCATTGTAAAAGTGAATCACCCAGGCAAATTTTATGTGAAATAAATAAGCCTATATTAAAAACTAGCAATGCTGGCTAGTCACACAATGAAATAATTGATTGTATTATGCAAATAATGACAACTGTCATACAAACCTTTCCATGTCAGTTCTATGTTGGATGTCATGTCAGTGATCAACATCCATTTCTTAATTTACTCTTCAAGCTCATGCATGGGAAGTCTTCCTGATCTACTAAGATAAATATGACTGTTTGTTATTTATTAAATTATATGAATATTGATTTATATGAATAGACAAACTCATTTACTCAAAATAGATTACTGTGGATATACAGAAATGATCTGTCACTGCAGTAAAGAAAAAATACACTGGAATTAAAGACACATTCTGTGTAAACAAGTCTTAAAGGGGTCATCGGATGGCCATTTTCCACAAGTTGATATGATTCTTTAGGTTCTTAATGTTCTTTACAATTTACAAATTACTTTGTAATTACAAATTACACGATGACTTATTCATCGTGAAATTTGCTAATTAGCACATTATTAGGAAAGGCGATTTGCAAAGATTCATTAAAAAACCTTACACTCACTTCTGTAGGTGAAGCTGGATCATGAATGATTTGCACGAACATAGACGCATTTAGGTAGATCAGGGGCACATTCCCTTCAAAAACAAACGTAATCCACTGCGTCTTCAGCGGCTCAGATGTCGGGAGTAAATGACGACTGCTATGCTCATTATTACATCCAACAACAGAACACCTCAGTCGCTTAGGAGTCATTCTTGTCTACATCTGCTCCGGCGGTGAAACAATGGCGGACTGATGACGCTCACTCAGGGTGGGTCTAAGGTAAGACACCAGTTCAGTCTGTGCTGAAACGCTACTGTCAATCAAACTATCGTGGGAGGGGCCTGTTTTTGTGACGTCACACAGACAGACATCTGAGATCGGCTTGATTTGAGAAAGGGGTAAAGATTTTAGTAGATTAACAAAAAACCACTGGGTGGATCTTTATCAGTATCAGGTGGATGTGTGTACACACGCTGCCAACACACATTTCAGTTCAAACAACTTGTAAAAGTGCATGTAGCATCCGATGACCCCTTTAATATCTTCTTCTTCTGCTTCTAAAGTACATTTATATTTTTTCAAGCATTCGTTTTTATATTTTACCTAAATTAGACAGTGGGCCCCCGTTCACACTAGCCTTTAAGTGGTAAATCCAGCCCTGTCATCATGATACAGCACCAACTTGTCTGACAGACTTGCAGCTTTAATAGCAAAGAGTTTCTCTTCTTCAGGGTAGTAAGGCATATCTTTGACCACTTCATCTGCCAGATCACAGTCTTTTTACGTGTTGCGTTGTATCGCGCCGCGTAAACATAAAACCACGTCTGCATTTGTGATCGGAGAAATTACAAACAACAAGCGCTACTCTACACTGCCCAAAACTCACGTTTGAATCGTCAGTGGCAAATTCTTTAAATATGAAAACTTACTTACAGTCTGTGAGTCAGAACAGCCGGCATTGTAGTCTACTCTACCAGGATCAGGAAACAGTCCTCCATAAAATGTGCTGCACACATCTGAATATTTGGGTTGAACTGTTCTGGAACAGTGTTGTAAATACAACTTAACCACTGATTTTAGTTGTGTCCTCTTTTGGAAGACTAAACAAAGTAGTTTGGCTTTCACAACGAAACACACAGCGTCACACACAGCGGACTTGAGTGAGTGGCGGCCGGCGGGGTAGAGGGGGGGGGAGGCGGCGGGCTTGAGAACGGTGCGGCCGGAGGGCTTGCGGCAACCACATGTGACGACCCCGGGCTGGACTCTGCTTCGTCCACGGTGAAAGCCGATCCGGCGATCCTCAGCGCGAAGTTAATGTATTTCCTCAGCGACCAGCACGGATCAGCTCCAGGCATGACGAAGCGGATATCGTCCTCTTTTGGAAGACCAAACAAAGTAGTTTTGCTTTCACAATGAAACACA
The DNA here is from genome assembly GCF_001515645.1 of Sinocyclocheilus grahami. Classification (NCBI taxonomy): domain Eukaryota; kingdom Metazoa; phylum Chordata; class Actinopteri; order Cypriniformes; family Cyprinidae; genus Sinocyclocheilus; species Sinocyclocheilus grahami. Next base: position 326,843 of record NW_015506212.1, on the reverse strand, counting down.
CAGCGCCTTCACAACATAGTGGTGGCGGCAACAACAATACTACAGCGAGAATAAAAGTTATGCCTTCTTTCTTTGCGTGAACATTTGGGCGGTGTTATGCAAATCTTCCTACACAGTGACATAGACATGTGGGGGCGTGTTAGAACGAGGTGTTTTAGGGGGGCGTGAACCAGTCTTAACTTTTATAAAGAATATCTCTTTGGGTTTGAGACTTTAGTCTTTGCAACTTCAGGGATCTTATCTATGCACGAACAGAGAAAGGAAAATTTGAAATTGCATCATATGACCCCTTTAATTCTTGATATCAGTAAATGTGTTTCAACATGTTACATTGGTTATTTCTGATATCTGAAAATACATTTGTGATATCAATATAATTTCTGATATCTAAAATGGCTTTCTTACTAGTAACAATCACATTCATGATATTAGAAATAAACATTGTCACTTGTGGCAATTAAATTGTTGATATCAAGAATAGACGTCTGTACTAGTAACCATGTGATTACTGATATAAAAAAATTAGTTTTTTACTAGTAAGAATTGTATTTCTGATATGTGAAATTGTCATTTCAACTAGTAAGAAATCAATTCTTGATATCAACAATTAAATTTGAATGGCAGCCTATGGTGACATTTAACTAGTGAAAATACAATTACAGATATCAAGGATTATACTTTTTACCAGTTGAAATTTAATTCCTGATATCAATAATTACCATTTTAACCAGTGAAAATGTAATTGTTGATATCAAGAATTAGCATTATGTTACTAGTGGAAATGTAATTCCTGATATAAAATTAGCCATTGTTACTAGTAGAAATCTAATTCCTGATATCAAGAACTAGCATTTTAACTAGTGAAACCTGAATTGTTGATATCAAGAATTCATATCCTGTGAAGGAATAAAAGTCTAAACGGCTTGCCATACTACCTGCACTTGTGGAACTTGAACTGTTTGCAGATGGACATGATGACCAGCAGGTGGAGCCAAATATTCATAATAAGTACTCACTTATTATGAATGCAAGCCTGCAGATGAACTTCTGAACTACTGCCACTAAGGGTAAATGCAATTATGAAAAAAATAATAATAATAAAAAATGCAATTATGAAAGAAATTTTTAAAGTGTATCATGATTCACATAGTCACATTATTTTTTAACATGTTATATTAATATATTTATATGCATTACAGATACATAAAATATTAAATTAAGAGACTAAAAGATGCTTAAATTGCGGTAAAACTGAATTCTACACACGCGCTTTTGCACTAGTCTGTCTGGCGCCTCTAGCGGTTGAAAGCATGCAGTGCAGCAGGATCTCTTGACTAAAGGTGATTTGAATGAATGGAAAACGCTTTCCATGGCTGAAACGGAGCAGAGGGAGCAGCCCAGACAAAGCAAGCGAGAAACTTTCACGCTGATAATCGCCAGTCCTGTCCCACAAAGCATGGATTTACAGAAGACAGCGGCGGTGCAGTAGATTCAACACCTTTCACCGTTCAAAGCAACATTGGAGTGAATTTAAAGTCCTGCTGCTGCTGAATGGACGAGCTTATTTTCACTCTGCGGGTCGATGATGAAGCTTTACAATGCAACAGGTTAGACTGAGTTTCGATATAGATTAATAGACGACAGAATCGAATGCGATCACTGGATATAATTGTTGCATTGGTCATGTTGTAGTCAGTGTATGAATCGCTGAGATGCAAACAGCGTGCACGCTTACCGAGTCATTGAAATGACAATGCAACACAATAATGTGAGAACAAACGAGATGTAGCCAAATCAGGCCTGTTTGAAATGTGCAAACGGGGTCTGCATGTAGTATGTGCGTGCATTGCAAATAAAATGTGGATCAGTGACATAAGGATGTGATTAAATAAAAAAGAAAAATTACTTTATAGAACCTAGTTTAGCACAATTTTTGCACAGTTTATACCATTTTAAACAAATGTTAGACTCCTAAAATGTCAAGTGGTGTAACGTTCTTGTAAAAACAATTACTAAAATATTTTAATTGCATCTTTAAAATGTGTGCTTGACAACTTGATCATTGTTTTCTGAAAAGTTCAAATGTTTGTCAAGTCAAATTTTAAAACATAATTGCTTGTTTGTTTCATTTTTTTTTTAAATTAAATATTAATATTTTAATTGCATCTTTAAAATGTGTGCTTGACAACTTGATCATTGTTTTCTGAAAAGTTCAAATGTTTGTCAAGTCAAATTTTAAAACATAATTGCTTGTTTGTTTCATTTTTTTTTTAAATGAAATATTATGAAAGATTATGGCAAACTGCTTTTGTCAACATTTGTTTTTGTAATTATTTTTAGCTTTTGTTTCTCAATTCAGTTAAACCATGTTGACATTTTTTACCTTTAAGCCAGACAAAAATATCAGCATTATGTTTGATTCACTAACTGAAAAATAGTTTTTCATATTTTAATGCCTTTCTAAATAACCTAATAGATACGGATAGAGTATATAGGCCTATTTATTGATATTTATAATTTTTGAACAGTCATTGTGTTATTTGTGTGTGTGTGTGTGTGTGTGTGTATTTTCAAATTAAACAAGTCTGTTTAAAGACATACTCTGGTTTTAATATTGGCAATTTGATGCATACTCAAATTTGGGGGGTTGTGTCCCACCTGGGATCTATGTCTCTGGCAGTAAAAGTAGTGTTCATTCTCTAATCATCATGCCAGGAGTGGTATCTGACCGCTGGTGACCCCTCCGCCAGCTGTTATAGTGTGGATCTCTACCTCAACACAGAGGACGCAGAGTAAAGCAGACAGCATGGTTCCCAACAAGTGGATTATGCATCCAGTTCTTCACAAATCGCCTCCCAGAAGCTGGCTTGGCATCCGGCTACGTCTCCGTAAGTTTTCTTTCTCCTCTGACTCTTATGAAATGTTAATTAATTGATCATCTTAATATCAGTAATGCAGGAAAGATGATTGACTAAATTTGTATGCCTTGGCAAATTGCATAACATTGCTTGATTAAATGATTGACGCTGATGCTTCAAATCCCATAAACAAATCAATAGTTGTGGTTTGGCATTAAAATGATGACTTTATATACAGGCATTTGGAGCATAAGCACTCTCTGATAATACTTTGGACCTGTGGAAATGTTAAACAAACATTTAATAACATTTTTACATTGTTTACTGCAGTGTGTCTTTTTGTGTGATGTATTTGTAGAGTCCTAGAAATGAGTTACAGCAAATCTCTCAGCTCATTATTTTAATTGACTGTTTAGTTAATTATGATTCATTTGAAATCATTTGCATATTAGGGATTTTAATTAATTGCGAATGAGACCAGAAGTGGCCTGTTCTTTATTAAATTCATAAATTACAATATTTTTACATACATTTTACATTTCTGATTGAAAGGTGCAATGCTGCTTACTGGAATATATTAGAATATATTTAGTATATCCTGTGCATAAATAAATACAAGCATGCATATCGAATAGTCCAATAAAGTCAACAAACATTCATTTAAAAAAGAAAATTAGTTTTTTGTTTTATTCGACTTTTAAAATCAGATTCAAATCCAGTTCTTGGATGCTTTAGCCATTCAATACTACTTCTTTCACAGACTGACCTGCACAGACACTTCTCGCTGTTGCCAAACATTTTCCTGCTCGATTATATTGACCTCTGCAATCACGATAAGATTAGCCTTCCAGCCTGAATGGTTATATATAGAAACCCCAAACTAATGTGTGGTGTACGCCAGAGGCTTCTTAGCTCAGCGGGGGCTGCAAGTTACCCTTAGTGCACCAGACCACTCAAGCCTCCCTGAAATACACGGGTTTAATCTCAGAGCATCTGGTGTTTAAGGCTTGTCTGAGAGGAGCTTCTGGCTCACTCAAGTTTGATTAGTCATTTTATCTTAACAGTTCTACCTAGTGTGTGTTTTCACCCTCATTTTGGGTGCATGATGTCAACTGACTGACCTTTAAAGCTCTTAGCTTGATATGCTTCCTGAAAAATGTCATTGCATCACTGGTTTTAAGTTGGTTCCTTTTGCATCTGCTAACTCTTTGCCTTAAACACTGGCAAATCCTTCTGCTTAAAGACTAATCTTATTATCTGAAGTGTAAAGGGTATTTATTTACCAGTTTGTGTTTCGCTTAGCTAAATTTGGCTTGTCCAGTGATAGTCAGATTTTCAAAAAAATAAAATAAAACTAATTTCAAGAGGTTTTTGCTAAATTGTGGCCTTTGTTTGGCTTTTCTAAATAAAACTTTCGGTTGGTTTTCATAGCGATGCAATAGAATAACTCCCTGAAATACACGGGTTTAATCTCAGAGCATCTGGTGTTTAAGGCTTGTCTGAGAGGAGCTTCTGGCTCACTCAAGTTTGATTAGTCATTTTATCTTAACAGTTCTACCTAGTGTGTGTTTTCACCCTCATTTTGGGTGCATGATGTCAACTGACTGACCTTTAAAGCTCTTAGCTTGATATGCTTCCTGAAAAATGTCATTGCATCACTGGTTTTAAGTTGGTTCCTTTTGCATCTGCTAACTCTTTGCCTTAAACACTGGCAAATCCTTCTGCTTAAAGACTAATCTTATTATCTGAAGTGTAAAGGGTATTTATTTACCAGTTTGTGTTTCGCTTAGCTAAATTTGGCTTGTCCAGTGATAGTCAGATTTTCAAAAAATTTAAATAAAACTAATTTCAAGAGGTTTTTGCTAAATTGTGGCCTTTGTTTGGCTTTTCTAAATAAAACTTTCGGTTGGTTTTCATAGCGATGCAATAGAATAACTGCTGCTTATGTTGAAGTGTTTGGGATGTGGCTTTTAATGATGAGACCTTTTTTGTAATCAGGCTCTCAAAAAGTATATAACAATTTGGATATAGATTTATCGGCCAACATATCGGTTATCGGCTTTCAAAAATAAAGAATAATCGGTTATCGGTATCGGCCAAAATTTTCATATCGGTGCATCCCTAATTTTTGCTTCCCCTAAGAACCATTCAGTGAACAGTTCTTAAAAGAACCTTTTTTTTTTTTTTTTAAGTGTGAAGAACATTTTAATACTCTAAAGAAATTTTTTCACTTGTGCAATGGAAAGGTTCCATGGATGTTAAAATTTCTTAATGGAACCATCAATGCCAATAAAGAGTCTTTATTTTTAGAGTGGACGCCATTTGTACATGCAGGAACAACTGTCACTTAAATAAGTGAACAGAATTTTTGGTAGATAGACAATAAAATTGGTAAAAACATCCCATAGACATACAATGAAAGAGGGATGAAGCTGTATGTAGAAACCAGAAAATCAATCAATAACCAGTATATATGGGATTTGTTTTGTCTTGGGTTCAGTAATGAACCACCTAGCACCATGGCAATGTCCTGGCGTTGTCTATGAGTTTTGCATGGGCAAAAAATCTAATTAATCATACTACAAAAGTGATTAAAACCATAAAAAAGGACATGCAACTTGCCTGCTAACATTGACACCATTTTCTTGTCAATAAATTGACCAATTCATTTACAAGTGCTTAGTTTTTAGTCAAAAGACACCTTGCATTTGATTAGTTTTATCAAAAGTAAACAACTAATCAAATATTGTTGGAAACTCAATGATGTAATCGATTATGGCCTTTACTCGAAAGACTGTATTGTAAATCTGACTCCAAAACCCAAATGCAACCCCCACATACACACACAAAAACAAACCGCAGGGTTATTGCCATCAGCTTTTCAAGTCCTGAGATGATGTAATGCTCATGAACAGGCTCTCGCAGCTGTCAGCCGTTCCCTCCACCGTTCAACAGCCCTCCTAGCCTTAAGGCTTTCCCATCATCCCTCACTCTGTCACGCATTCAGCTTGCTTTTATCACACACAAGAAAGGCTTAAGACAGTGCTATTAGCATATTGTTCTTCTTCCAGGTCCTGCCCTTGGTTTTAAGTGGTTGTACAGCTATTAGACTTGTTGAATGAATGAGATTAGCAGTAATTTAGCTGTGAACTTGCAGTTGGAGTTGTTTGGTTTGTTTGACTGATTGAGCGCCGCTGTTGGAGCCTGAGGGAAAAATTTCAGGTCCCAGATGTGAGGAGTAATTATAATTCACAATAAGGAATATATTTTAGACTAATATTTTAGATCAATAATATTTTAGTTATTTTGGATGCAAACAGCCATTTATTTGACCACAAAGTGTGTTGTTGGTCTGACACAAAACGGCTTCAGTTGCTTTTATAAAATGGCTGCAACTGCAATATGATAAAATGCAACCATTTTCAATATTTTTTTTAATTAATAGTCATAATAGACAGTTATTCCGCTGCATAATATAGCTTAATTTAATAACACTAAGCTTCCCCAACTAAGTTCTCCGAATTTTGGCAAACATTCTGGCAAGGTTCTTACAAAATGTTATGAACATACATTCTTCCACTGACATTATTAGAATGTTCGCTCAAAGCTGGTCTTTAATAACGTTCTAAAAATGTTATGCATACAACATTCTTCTGAAACGTACGTTTATCTAGCATTTTTTAAAGGTTACTCCTTGTTTCACAACGTTAAGAGAACATTCAAAAGTAACATTCCCATAAGGTTTGCAAATTGATAAAATGTATCATTCGTATATACAACATTCGTATGAAACCAAGTAAACATTTTTAAAATTGGACTTTTTGAACATTCAGAGAACATTAAGAAAATAATGTTTTTATTACTCGCTGGGAACGTTAGCAAAATGTTCTTGAAACATATTTTGTTAGCTGCTGAAGAAACATCTTAAAGCAAACAACAACAAAAACATCTTAAACCAGCCTAAGCTGGGGCCTGTTTCATAAAACAAGTTTATCCAATAAGCCAGGTTTATTTCAGTTAGTCTGACTTATTGTCAGTTGATTTGGTTCAAAATAAGTCAGACTAACTGAAATAAACCTGGCTTATTTGGTAAACTTGTTTTATGAAACAGGCCCCGGGTTTTCGTTGATATCCCAGCCTGGCTAGTCTTTCGGTTGGCTTTAGAATGGTTTAGTGTGTTTTTCAGCTGAACACCAGCTTGGCTGGGCTGAGAGACCAGCGCAAACTGGCTAAGACTAGCAAACCAGTTTAATCATTTTCAGCAGGATTTTTATAGCTGACAAACAACATAACTTGGTGCATTAATGTATACTGTACAGTATACACAGCAAAATTCTTTAAAAAGAGATTAGATCTGAACTTTTTGTTTTTTAAGTTAGATTTCTATTGACTAGATCTATAGTAACTTCTGTAGCTATTGGTTTCTTGGCCTTGCTAATGTACTAGCAGCGATCATGCACTGCTCCTTAGAGGAATTAAACACTTGTCACCCCTCTCTCCGTGTGACTATTACGGTAGATTAAAAGGGCCCTTCAGCCTGAGTTCATGTCATCACTTTGTCCCATGTCGACTACTGCTGAAGAGCTTCCCCCACCCAGCTTAAGTCCGTTTAGGCGGATCTCAGCCTTGTGTTAATGACCACATCTCTGCCAAGGATGAGCTCTGTAATATCTGCTTTTGTACAGAGCAAGACGGTCTAGCTTTTCATTATGTCCTAAATACAAGGTCAAATAAAATAGATGGGTTGAATTTTGTGTGTAGTAACCGCATGTTACAGACAGACAAATTGTTGCAGATGATTGCCAGATTTCCATTCATGTGTTTTTGTGATTATATTTAATATAAATGCCTTTTAGTAAAGGAGCCACAGTGGCTTCTCCAACATTGATTTCTATTGCTTTTTTGTATTTTCTCAATTAATTTGACGTTAATGCTCATACATAATCCACGCTCCATAAACAAAATTGTGTTCTTTGAAACCAAATAAATATTTTACAATTATTTGTATTAAAAATTATGAATGGAAACATTATCTATAAACATGTTTTGAAACCACTGGGTAATGTGATTTTTTTTTTTGGGGGGGAAAATGTATACTTTTGTAAGTAAAGATGTTCGTTATGTTACCAAAGATTTCTGTTTCACATAAATGTTTTCTTTCTTTTTTTTTAAACGTAATATTCATCCTGAAAGGATCCTGAGAAAATGCATCACCGTTATCACAAAAATATTAAGCAGCACTGTTTTCAACATTGATCATAAGAAATGATTTTTGAGCACTGTTATAATGAGAATATTAGGATGATTAAAATATATTACAATAGAAAAGTTATTTTCAATATGACTCTCTTTACTTTGTTTTTGATCAAATAAATATAGCCTTGTGGAGCATAAGAGACTTCTTTTTAAAAATCTGAACAACCCCAAATTTTTGAATGGTAATATTTGACATTTTGAGTCAATTAATTATCTTCAGTTAATGTGTTCAGTTTGTTGTGAGTTTTGAAATATTACAAAAGCATTTCTAGTATTTAAGGGGTTAATATAGCATATGATGTGGCGGTTCCATCTAAATATAGGTTAAATATATTTTCCACTACTTTGGCAACCAGAGAGTCAAACTGCTCTCCACTTGTCAACACCATTGAGGCTTGGGAGAACTCACTCCTTCACTTCATCCTGTTGCACACACTCATTCTGCCTCTGTCACACGTCTGCACTCAAACGCTGTTACGTAAGTGCACTTTTTATGCTAATGCAGAATATTCAAGCCCACTGTTTGTTTAAAAAAGACGCTGAAGTTGCAGAGGAAAAACCTTAGATTCATTGTCTGAATCTGCTTCTCTGTTGAGTCTCATTCTGCAGCTGCCCGAGCAGCCTGTTCATTTAAAAAAGCTGCAAGTTCAAAGCCAGGTTCTGGATTACTACCATATGTCTGCAAAGCCAGACTCCAAGAGTAAATCTGCCCCAGCCGTACCCTCTAATTTCTTATCCCAAAATTGGACATCAGAATGGCTGTGCAACATCGTCCCTCCCCTCCGACTCTTGCACGGTACGTTCTCACAATAATTCATCTCTTCAGGATAACTAAAGCAACCTTACTGCAACAAGACATTGGGGAAATGCCACGTTTGAAATTGTAATTTTGACATGCATCCACCTCCGTAGAGTGGATATCTTATCAGGAGCCACTGCTGGCCAGTGTCCATCCAAGGAAACAGCTGACATTGTTGTAGTCACACGGCATTCGTAACTCATAAATCTCTCCCAAAAAGGAGGACTAGGACTCTAATCAATGCAGAAATGTCTGGCTTTTATTGTTTGTGCAAATCATAGACAAAGTTCACTGTCTGTGTAGGAGGGGTTTGCAAGAGATCTTTGTTTCCCAGAGACTGAAAGGTATTGGCCTAGTCTGTCAATCCCAGCATGCACTTCAGCCCAGTGTGAATACAACATTTGTCTGGTAGTGTGGGTCGAACACCCTCTGACAACCAGACCTCCTTGCCCAACTTGCTTGCGCAGACTTTGACACTGATGTGGCTGTTCCTTGCAGAATTGGAAATACTGATTGTTTGGCAAAGAAAGCGAAGAACTTCTGAGATGAAGAAGAAGCACCATCAACTTCTTCTCAAAGAAGGCAAGACATTTTTTTTCTGGACCTCAAACAACTTTGGAAGACATTAATTAGTTTACTCTTGCCAAGATTTAGAGGACTTGTGGGTGTTTCCAGCTTGAACCACAATTCAAAAAGCGAGGAAACCATCATACGTTCTCAATTGAGATTTTTTTCTAAAGAGTTGCATTGGGTTGCTGTGAAATGGGTGCCAGGGTTTGCTCGGGTTTATAACGTAGGTCTGGGATGAAGTTGAAGAAGAAGCACCGTCAACTTTTCGAAGAAGGCGAGACATTCTTGTCAAGACATCAAGCAATTTTGGAAGACTTGAATTAGTTTTTATCTTCCCAAAGTTTAGAGGACTTTTAGGAATTCCTGTCTTGGCGTACTGCAAGATCACACCAAGGGATCCACAATTCGAGAAGCAAGGAACCCGTCATATGTTCTCAATTGAGATTTATTGTCAAGAGTTGCATTGAGTTGCTGTGAAATGGGTGTCAGGATTTGCTCGGTTTTGGAACGTAGGTCCGGTTTTGGCGTGCCTAGTTGCGCACTTTTATGGGTTGGAACTCGTGAAGCAGGATCAAAGCGAGGTTTAATTGTTAGGGAAGATGAGGTAACTGCAGGTGCCTGCTTTATGGGGAATTGTTTGAGATTGACTATATCCCGTTTAGGGCACATCAGAGGTGGACATAAAGATGCCGCGTTAGATGTTGAGTGTTTGATTATTGTGCGAGTGGGTATCGTTTCCTTTTAAAGTAGCTTTTAGAAGATCAGTTTATTTTTGCAGTTAGCATTTACAGCCTCGTCCTTCGCAATGTTCCTTTACTGGAGGAAACGGGGAGCTTATGAACTTGAGACACTCCCATTTTCTTTAACCGAACTGGGGGCGGAACGGTACTCTTGGTCGTCCCCTCTGGATGTCATCTATGATGTTTATGGTAAGGCTGGATCCACTTACCCAAAATACTGACATTCTTCAGACACTAACCAGTGAGTTGTTGTCTTTGGTACACTCCAATCTCAAACAGTACTTGCTTAAATTTAGACAGCTTTGTTAAATTGTTTGGAACCCAAAGTCATAAATGTACTGTTCTTTTTGGTAATATCATTCAGGATTTCAGTAGTTGAAATGCTGTTTTTATATGACTTTGTGACACTGTCACTAAACTGTTCAGGATTGTCAAACCAGGTTTACTATTACATGAAGCAGATGTTTGTGCTGTTTCTTTTGCACTGTATATCTGGACCATATTAGTTATCACAAGCTACATTTACATGCACCCAAATAATCTGATTCTAAACAGATTATTTGTGTGCATGTAAAAGTAACTCGTGGCTATGTGTGATTGGAAAGCCTTATCGTAAATGCCTTAATCAATCCAGTTGAGCTCAATGAAATTTTGGTGGTGTAGACATGAAATCGAATCAATAGGAAAAAATATGTAAACGTTTGAATCCAAGTATTTTCTTAATCGGATTCAAAAATAATGTTCAGGATTGTGATGCATATGTTTACATATGTTTTATGTCTTATGACCCCATGTACGTTTATTTACAACTCATGCCTTAAAAATTGGTGAGTGAAGGAGGCTGAATATTTACTAAATATTTGCAGAAATGCTTATCTGACATGTCAGCTCTCTTTTTGTGAATACGCCATTCAAATTCGCAACGCTTAAACAATTTTCTGAATCAGATTTGATTCATTCCATTTGACCGAAATTAGCGCATATAAACATAACTGCAGATATCGGATTTTATTTTATTAATTTAATTTATCATTCTCTTGGATATGTTTCTGTTGATATTGTATATTTAATAATCTATTGTTCACTTAAAGCTGTTCTTTTAAAACACTAATAATTATATAACACTGTTGAATGTACTCTCGAGCTAATCTCGAAATTAATATCCATTTTTCATACTGTATTTTTTTGTTGTGAGGCCTGAATTCACTTTGATTTTTGCTTTTTATTTAGTCTTTTTATTATTAATGTATTTAGACAAAATAGTATAGAATTTTAATGTATGAATTATATATTATGTTATTTTAGATTACATTATATTATAATAAATTAAAGCATAATTTACATTTTTAAACAATTAATATCGTTGCATCCCTTGTTCATGTATGCATGCATTGGATGGATGTCTTCAGCCATTGCATTGCATCCTGCTGTTTTGTAGTGCTACATTAAGCTCTCTTCTTTAAGCACCTCTTCATTACTTTGAGTACTGCTGCTGCCCTGCATTGTGTGTTTTGAAGTTGAAAATGTGTTATCATGGTCAATCATTGCTGACATCTCCTTGTTGTTCGCTACTCTTTCCCTGACGCTGTTTCTCATTAGCCCATCATTCAGTCCTCAATGCTTTATTTGTTTGTCACTTACTCAATCCAGATTTCTTCCGGAACATTTGGGACACTTCAACAGAGCTGGAAAACTGCAGCAATGAGTCTCTTCTTTGATGTCTTCCATCCATAAGACCTGTAATTAAGGCCGATCCATTACTGAGAGCCACTCTCTGGCTGCTGCAGCCTAGAGAAGAGGAGCGTACCGCATTTCTAAGTGCATACTTGTCTTCTCAAATGCCATAATTAGTCTGGGGGATAAAAATGGTGGGTCGTGGCTCACTTTGGGTTTTGAGTTGGTAATGGTGATGGGAAAATGTCACAAACTCATAGTTGATTATACAGTAATCTTATGAGGCCCACAACTGTAAGATTAGCTTCAAAATGGTCTTATTACTGTATGTACTCAGGATTCAAGTGTGTGGCCTCTTAAGTCCTTTTTGCGTGTTGTGTAAGAAGCAGTATGGCTGGAGGCATGAAGTCTGTCTTTTTTCTGTCAATGACATGAATGAAAATGTGCATGCTGCATTTTTAGTTTTTCAAACAGACCAAAATTTTAAATGTTAGTACAGAATAAATCATCTTAAAGTAAGTAGTTTTATTTGCCTGGGCAGTGTCTAATTAAAATGGGTATGCACAAACAGACAGCTTGGAAAGATTTTGGTTGACAGTGCAATAACATTACATATTTTACATTCGGTTTTCAGCAAAAAGAAAAAAAAAACTTGGTCGTTTTTGTTTTTTAATAAATACCAAATTAATTTAGGATGTGGAAACTTACAGTACTTTTGTATTTGTTAAATATGAATTTATTTATTTATTTTTTGCTGAAAACCGAAAGTAAAATGTTTTATATAAAAAATTATTATATAAAAGTATTTTCAACCAAATGTTTGGTTGATGTATTGCCAATTTCGGTTTCAAATAATTTTGTAATTTTTTTTTGCAGTTGTGATATTCTCGTCATTTGAGTCTTTATATTTTAAAATTATATTAAAAATTTCTGACTTTATATTTCACAATGTGACTCTTTAGCTCACATTTGGAAAGTCATTCCTCATAATAGCAACTTTATTTCTCACAATATGACAAGATAAGAAATGTGACTTTCTTATTTTCAACACTCTCACTCAACACTATAAACAAACCAATAAATAACTAAATAAAAACGTTTTGGTGCTATGTACTGTATTATTATTAAATATTTTTTCTGGATTTATTTTTCTGGGTGTTTTACCTGTATTTAGAATTTTGCACTTCATTGCGTTGTGTTTTAGGGTTAATGGAAATGGGTTGGATAAAATTACTGGATAAGCACCAGTGCATTTTCCTTTTTTCCCCTCTGTAAATGGGTTTTCATCTAACATCTGATAACCAACGTTATGAAAACATATTGTGGAAAAAATTCAAAATTGCTTCAGGTTGTAAATGCAGTTTTTTTTGGCTGCATTAATGATTTTTAATGCTAATAATGATTTTTAATGAAAACAGTGAGAGGCCGTTTAAAGCAGCTTCTCATCTAATGCATAAAAAAAAGGTTGCATCACTCATGCACTCATGTTTCTTTCCTTTAGAAACAGAAAATGTCTTTTGTTGTGTATTTGTAAGCACTTTTTGTAGGGTACATTTTGTAGAATGTATAATCGTTGGGATCCTGTTCACCTTGTCTGGTTTTATTTTGCTGATATATATATCCCTTATATGTTCTTGCCAATGAATTTAAACCCTTTTACCGTCCTGTGTGGTGATGCAGCAGTTGGCTGCATCTCTGACAGTCAAGTGAAGCACCTCGTACCTTGGCAGTCTGTTACCGTCTGCCATCTGTCGTCCAGCAGACGCCTCGCGTTACATAACTCACACGGCGTCTCCGGCTGACGGGGCGCTTTAGCCTTCAGAGCCAAGCAGGAGGAGGAGGCAGGCCATCAGACAGGTCCAGTAGTGTGCCAGCCGTCCCATGCTACAGAACAGAGGGATAAATTCACCGCCGATCTGAGGCATTCCTCACATTCTTCTTAAAAGCCGTACAAAAGCGATGCGTAAACATGCTCTTAGAAACCTCCACTCTGCCTATACATGGTAAACATGGTACAGTCCAGGTCGAGGGTCCTTGCTGTGTGGTCTTCTTTGAGGAAGAGTATGATAAGGCTGCAGGACTGTGGGATTGTCGTTGGGAACTGTACGCTTTGTTTTACAGATCACTTGTTTATATGATTATAAGACAAGCATCACTTCTAATGCTCATACTTTGGTTTAGGGGCTTAGCATGTCACTATCTAGAGTATTAAACTCTGGCATGTAACTTGTCCTGAAGAGTTTGTACTACGAATGTGAACACTGTGAATATATTTTTTATTATGCAAAAAAAAATATTCATTTATTATGGTTATTGTTCATTTTATTTAATTTTTCATTTTATGTTAAGTCTCTTTTTTTTTCTTATTTTTTAAATAGTCAAGCCACCTTTATTTATATAGCGCTTTTAACAATACAGATTGTGTCAAAGCAACTGTACAGCATTAATTAGGAAAATAGTCTGTCATTAATGCAAGATGATGATAGTAAACACTTAATTTTCAGTTAAAGACAGTTCATCATTGAATTCAGTGATGTCGTCATCATCCAGCTCAGTTCAGTTTAATAGTATTTGTGCAATCATGTCAACGATAACGCTGGAAATGAAGTGTCCCCAACTAAGCAAGCCAGAGGCGACAGCGGCAAGGAACCAAAACTCCATCGGTGACAGAATGGAGAAAAGTGGCTCAGTCTGGGGCCAGTTCTCCTCTGACCAGACAAAACCAGCAGTTCAATTTCAGGCTGCAGCAAAGTCACATTGTGCAGAGGACTCGTCTGGTTCCTGTGGTCTTGTCCCGGTGGCCGTCTAGGAGACAAGGTCTTTGCTGGAGATCTGTCTCTGGGGCTCATCTAGATATTTTTTAAATAGTGTTTAATAATAATAATAATAAATTACTATTATTAATATTATCTACATCTGTATAAAGTCAAATATTATTGTAAGATGATCAACTCTATCAAGTAATAGTTTTCGGTTTCATTTTTTTATGATTTTATTTTTACATTATTATTATTATTATTATTATTATTATTATCTAAAGTCAAATACTATTGTCAGATTACTTTTTATTTTTTGTTTATTTTGTTACTAATACAACTACTATTTTTTATTATTATTATTATTATTAATAATAATATTCTATCTCTATGAAGTCAAATACCATTGTTAGATTATCAGCTCAAATAATAGTTCAGTTTCAGCTTTTTTTCAATTACTTTTTTTATTAATTGTTATTGTGATGATACTACTACGACTAATTATTTTTTCTTTTCTGTTTCATATGATCATAATGAAATCATAATGATTTCATATTATTATTATTATTATCTAAAGTCAAATACCATTGTAAGATTACCAGCTTTTTCACATAATAGTTCAGTTTCAATCTTTATTTTACTATTTTATTTTATTTATGGTTTATAATAATAATAATAATAATAATTTTTTATTTAATTATTTATTTTAATTTATTACAAGCTTAAACAGCATTCCTTTTTGCTCTACTGAAGTTGGCATCCCAACAGGTAAACAATACTCACATTTTATTCGGACGCTGTTAAAACTTAGAAAGTTGGGTGCAGTGAGTTTTCTCATAGCGTGACCGCATCGGTGACTGTACGCACATGCTGGCTCACTGTGTGTGTTGACAATGCATGTGCCGCTAGCTTGCTTTTATTGGTTTGATTTGGGCCTAATCAGCAGTGCTGAGGCCAGACATTCCTCTCCACGTTAAACAGATACTGAGAGGGAGTGAGAGAGAGTGAAGAACAGGAGGAGGTTAAAGAGAGAGGAGAGTGGATGAATACTGCTGAATCAGACTCTTAACACGTATCATTAGCATCCTAAGATAAACAAACTTGCTGGTTGTCCTTAAGGTCTTTATTCATTATAAATGTCAAATAACATCACATTTGATCAATTTTTTTTATTTTATTTTATTTTACAGAGTTAAGTAGTACCTATTCAGTGAATTTAAATGCTTTTTAGCTTGTTCATTCAAAAGCGGACCGTTTTGGAGCAGCGAAAAAAGAGAAGGCTTATTAAAGCTAAACTTTTTTTTTTTTTTTTTTACATGACACCATGCTACAACATACAGTTCCTAGCTTAAACTGGATTTTCCAGCAGGGACTGTAAAAGTCTATGTTTTTATTTCCACCTGTTTCATCATCTGCTGATGGTTAAGTATCACTGAAGTGTTATACTTAGGGTTTTGCAAACCATAAGTATGAGGAATAATGATGCAAAAACAATGAAGTGGTCGAGCAGGCAGCTGCTGCTGGTCAGACACTGTTGACTCACATGATTTTAGGTTTCGCCACAAGTTTTTGATTCATGACTCCTTTGATTTAGTCTAAAAAATGGATACTGAGGCATATTATTGAAGAAGGCCCACATTTAGCTGATTTTAAGTGAAAGATCTGCAGATGGAATTTTCCTGAGAATATTGAATCTGTAAGTGGAGAGGAGAGTGGAAAGTTGTCATTGGGTTGACTTCTATGGAGAATCACTTAAATATGTGGCTGTTAACCGTCTTGAAATTCTCATCTACATACAGACACATCGATCTTCCAGCATGTGAAATAAATCGCATTAACACAATGAATATTTATAGTGTGGTTTATTGTTAATTTTGCATTCACCTTTTCATCCAGTCCTTAATGAAGCGAAAGTGATACGAAAGTATGTTTGTGTGTTTTCTTCCTTTTTAATTTCTTTTTTTTGTCCTCGTCTTCCTTTCTCCTGTCTTGTTTATATCCTGTTAAAGTTCCTCTGTCTGTCTCAGTCTTTAACCTTACATTGCATTAAATATCCTCTTAGTGTTTAGGACCTGTTGAGACTGTTTTAATATTTTATTTATTTTTTGTTGTAATTTATTGTATTGTTTTTTCGTTTTGCTTCGTTTTTAACTAGTCAAAAAAATTTAACAGTAACCGGACAATAAAACGGTCAAAAGAACACTCTAGTATCCAGTGTATTTAATTAATTTTTAAAATATTTTTATTTAATTTAATTTTCTATTTAATTTTATTTTATTTTACAGAATAAACTAGCAAAGTAGCAATCTTTTGGGAAAAAAACTAAGTGTTTTTTAACACTGACATAGTATTATATTTTTATTAATATTTTGAATTAGTGTTTATATTTGTATTTAATATTTGAATTTTAATTTAGTTTTGTTTTTGACATTTTTATTAGTTTTTGTTGATTTTAAATGTCTGTA
Organism: Sinocyclocheilus grahami; assembly: GCF_001515645.1. Lineage (NCBI taxonomy): Eukaryota > Metazoa > Chordata > Actinopteri > Cypriniformes > Cyprinidae > Sinocyclocheilus > Sinocyclocheilus grahami. The sequence continues at coordinate 309,725 of NW_015506212.1, read as the reverse complement.
TTATTTTGATAAATTTTTGTTTTAGTTTATTTTAGTACATCAAGTTACTAATATAACTAAAACTGAAATAAAAATTAATTAAAACAATACAGACATATTTAAAAGCAACAAAAACGAATAACAATGTCAAAAAGTAATAATTTTAGCACATCAAGGTTAACCAACAAACAGATTTAAAAATAGATTTTTATTTTAAGTAAAAAAAAAAAAAGAGAGGTTTTTGTTGGCTATAAAATCCAATATCCCAAATACCCTAGCAACCACATAGCAACTATTTTATTGTATTTTTTTCAGAAAATCTAGAGTTTCCCAGCGGGTTCATGAGGTGTTTTAATGTGTATGTGTGTGTGATTTGATGTTGCAGATGAGAAGCCCGCTCAGGATGAGGAGTGTGTGGTTTGCCAGCATCCAGACTGCAGCGAGCGCCGTCATGCCTCAAAGGTAAGAGCCTTTCTGAAGACTGCTGGGAGATCTCCGCTTCTCTGTGGAGGGTCCATCTCGTGCTTTCAAGGATCAGAGAGAGGCCTGCTGGGATATGAGCTCCCCTCTCTGGCCACCAGACTGTGAAATGAGTTCGCTGTCATAAACTGGTGCTCTCTGAAACAGGAGAATGATCAGAGGAGAGCAGCCAACTCAAGTCTACTCTCCTTGCTTTGCTAACTTGTACGGTTTGCTTTGGGAATGAGGTAGACGGCTGTTATAGTGTTGAGGGGCATGTTATGTAGCGTGTTGGGTTGTAAGCGTGACAGGAAACTACTTGTGCATATTCATTTTATTTGTTAGGTACTTTGATAATGCTTTTAGCTTGCTAAAAGAGTAGTATGTCATGAAAAACAGTAATATTGTGAAATATCTGTGCAATTTATATTTGTACAGTTTATAAGTAATTTAGATTTACAATTTAGATTTATAAAATTGACACTGCCGTTCAAAAGTTTGGAAAGAAGAAGATTCTTATGCTCATCAAGGTTGCATTTATTTGATCAGAAATCAAGAAAAAATAGTAAAATATTATTTCAGTGTAAAATAACGGTTTTCTATGTGAATATATTTTCAAATGTAATTTATTCCTGTGATCCATGTTGAAAACGGAACAGGAGCATGTGATACTTTTTTCAGGATTTTTTTAAATAAATAAAGTTAAAAAGAACAGCACTTATTTAAAATAGAATCTTTTGTAACAATATAAACTACAATTTAAAAGTTTGTGGTCAGTAAATTCTATCTTTTTCTTTTTCTTTTAATTAGTTTGAAATTAATACTTTTATTCGGCAAGGATGTGTTAAATTGATAATAAGTGATAGCGAAGACTTATATTGTTAGAAAATATTTCTATTTTGAATAAATGCTGTTCTTTTTTTAACTTTTATTCATCAAAGAATCCTGGAAAAAAAGAATCACCCCCCC
>NW_015506212.1:291839-308220 GCF_001515645.1 Sinocyclocheilus grahami | reverse complement strand
TTTTGTTATAGAAAAAAAAAAAAAAAAAAAAAAAAAAAAAAAAAAAAAAAAAAACACAGAAAAAAAAAACCCCCCCCCCCCCCCCCCCCCCCCAAAAAAAAAGCAGCACAACTGTTTCCAACATTGATAATAAAAATAATAAATCAAAATATTAGAATGATTTCTGAAGGATCATGTGACACTGAAGACTGGTGTAATGGAATAAATTACAGATTTTATACTTTGAATCATTTTAAATACATTTGTAAAGAACTCCGCAATATATAAATGTCTTTAATGTCACTTTTGGTCAGTTTAATACATCATTGCTGAACAAAATAATTTAAAATGAATTTAAAATGATGAAAAAAATAAGATCTACAATATATGTTTAAATTCTAAAAATTACCTAAAAAGGTCATAAAAACTAACATGATCAAATATAACCTTATCTTTTGGCCTTTACTTTTTGTTGTTGTTGTTGTTGATTTATTTAGATTTATTTCCTACTTTGAATCATTTTAAATACATTTGTAAAGAACTCCGCAATATATAAATGTCTTTAATGTCACTTTTGGTCAGTTTAATACATCATTGCTGAACAAAATAATTTAAAATGAATTTAAAATGATGAAAAAAATAAGATCTACAATATATATTTAAATTCTAAAAATGACCTAAAAAGGTCATAAAAACTAACATGATCAAATATAACCTTATCTTTTGGCCTTTACTTTTTGTTGTTGTTGTTGATTTATTTAGATTTATTTCTAGACCTGAATAAGTTCCCTGTGACAGTCTTTTTCCAGCCATTTAGAATATGCAAAAATAAAAAAAAATAATTAATTAAATATAATCATTAACATATTTTACTCACAAATCATAAATGAAAATAAAAATAATAATAATTTTTAACATTTTCATTTTCTCGGATATGTGAATAGCTGTGCTTGATTGACCTCAAAATGTGATGTAATGCTCTATTTGCTAAATTAAGAGGGTGACACCGTTTACCCACTGACTGGTCTTAGCCCTCTTTCCCCTACTTTTCTGTTTACTATAAACATACAATTTTGAAAGTCATAATTTTGAATTCCTTGCACAATAAAAGCAGCTTTAGTTGTCAGAAGTACGTCATGATTCCTGTGCGGCAGTAACTCAGTCTCACCACTGGGTAGAGGCAGAGAAACAAGTGTGTGTGTGTGTTTGCATAGGACAGAACTCTGATAACTCACAAGAAATCTGTTGTCAAAGCATTAGTGGTGCTTTCTGAGATGACAAACAACCCATAACCCTTTAAGTACTGTTAAACTGTGCAAAAATCTGTTTGCATCTTGCTGTTTAATGCAAGGCCCAGCTAGAGCTTGACGACAAACACACCGGTGCAGATGTCTGATCACTGTCTGTGTCTCATTTTCTGCTGCTGAACTAGTCACGGCTCTTGCACAACAGTCGCTAATGTTGCTCTACAGGCCTTCAGACTGGTTTAAGGAGGATTGTATTTATTTATAGTCTGCCGTAGGAATAATGCTGACAAGACAAAGGTTAAATGTATGTCATAGATGTTTTGGAAATACACTTTTAGAAAGTGCTTGCTTTCGAAAGTTTGGAAATTGCTGTGGTGTGCCGTTTGTGTAAATGTAACCTAGTAGAAATCTGTCACTTTAACTGGGTAATTATGGAAAGCCTTGAAAATGAGCTGATTGTCGGAGATGCCGCGTGACAGTACGGCACATGCTGTGACGTGTTGCACTGCACAAACTCGAAATTCAGTCTCTTATTTTCTTATCCAGTGTTATTTTTGTGGAATTTATGTTGTATTTTATTTGTTAATATGTTGAGTTGGCATTTATTTTTGTAGTTGTAGTAATTTTATGTTCTTTTGTCATTTTTATTTATTTATTTACTTATTTCATTTTATATTTTTTACATATTTCTATATAAACTTTAAAAATAAATTAGTAAAATAACAGAAAAAGTACTGGCAGCTTATTATACACGACATTATCCAGTAATTTTACAGACATTTCCGTTAACTCTAAAATACAATGCAATGCAGTGTAAAGTAAAAAAACAAAAAAAAAAACGGGGATTCACCTATTTAAAAAACCCCTTCAAATTATACAGTACATTTTCCCCTATTTTTACAGAATTTTATTTAGCATGTAAATTTAATTTATTATTTAAGTTTTAATTTTAGTTACTTAAATCAATTTATTTCAGTTAGTTTCAGTAATAGTTTTATTTTTTGTTTGTATTTTTATTATTATTATTTTAGATTTCTATATTTATTTAAAGCTGCAGTCTGTTAACTTTTTTTGGTTAAAAAGGATCTGAAATCAATATCTGAGCAAGTACATAACCAGCCAGTGTTCAAAACGATCTCCTTACTTTAGCCCGATTCACAACGGTAAGCTTATAATAATGTTTTCTAATTTAAATGGTACGGGTAGGTTTTCGCGGGAAATTCGAAGACCTGAATAAGTTCCCTGTGACAGTCTTTTTCCAGCCATTTAGAATATGCAAAAATAAAAAAAAATAATTAATTAAATATAATCATTAACATATTTTACTCACAAATCATAAATGAAAATAAAAATAATAATAATTTTTAACATTTTCATTTTCTCGGATATGTGAATAGCTGTGCTTGATTGACCTCAAAATGTGATGTAATGCTCTATTTGCTAAATTAAGAGGGTGACACCGTTTACCCACTGACTGGTCTTAGCCCTCTTTCCCCTACTTTTCTGTTTACTATAAACATACAATTTTGAAAGTCATAATTTTGAATTCCTTGCACAATAAAAGCAGCTTTAGTTGTCAGAAGTACGTCATGATTCCTGTGCGGCAGTAACTCAGTCTCACCACTGGGTAGAGGCAGAGAAACAAGTGTGTGTGTGTGTGTTTGCATAGGACAGAACTCTGATAACTCACAAGAAATCTGTTGTCAAAGCATTAGTGGTGCTTTCTGAGATGACAAACAACCCATAACCCTTTAAGTACTGTTAAACTGTGCAAAAATCTGTTAGCATCTTGCTGTTTAATGCAAGGCCCAGCTAGAGCTTGACGACAAACACACCGGTGCAGATGTCTGATCACTGTCTGTGTCTCATTTTCTGCTGCTTAACTAGTCACGGCTCTTGCACAACAGTCGCTAATGTTGCTCTACAGGCCTTCAGACTGGTTTAAGGAGGATTGTATTTATTTATAGTCTGCCGTAGGAATAATGCTGACAAGACAAAGGTTAAATGTATGTCATAGATGTTTTGGAAATACACTTTTAGAAAGTGCTTGCTTTCGAAAGTTTGGAAATTGCTGTGGTGTGCCGTTTGTGTAAATGTAACCTAGTAGAAATCTGTCACTTTAACTGGGTAATTATGGAAAGCCTTGAAAATGAGCTGATTGTCGGAGATGCCGCGTGACAGTACGGCACATGCTGTGACGTGTTGCACTGCACAAACTCGAAATTCAGTCTCTTATTTTCTTATCCAGTGTTATTTTTGTGGAATTTATGTTGTATTTTATTTGTTAATATGTTGAGTTGGCATTTATTTTTGTAGTTGTAGTAATTTTATGTTCTTTTGTCATTTTTATTTATTTATTTACTTATTTCATTTTATATTTTTTACATATTTCTATATAAACTTTAAAAATAAATTAGTAAAATAACAGAAAAAGTACTGGCAGCTTATTATACACGACATTATCCAGTAATTTTACAGACATTTCCGTTAACTCTAAAATACAATGCAATGCAGTGTAAAGTAAAAAAACAACAAAAAAAACGGGGATTCACCTATTTAAAAAACCCCTTCAAATTATACAGTACATTTTCCCCTATTTTTACAGAATTTTATTTAGCATGTAAATTTAATTTATTATTTAAGTTTTAATTTTAGTTACTTAAATCAATTTATTTCAGTTAGTTTCAGTAATAGTTTTATTTTTTGTTTGTATTTTTATTATTATTATTTTAGATTTCTATATTTATTTAAAGCTGCAGTCTGTTAACTTTTTTTGGTTAAAAAGGATCTGAAATCAATATCTGAGCAAGTACATAACCAGCCAGTGTTCAAAACGATCTCCTTACTTTAGCCCGATTCACAACGGTAAGCTTATAATAATGTTTTCTAATTTAAATGGTACGGGTAGGTTTTCGCGGGAAATTCGGTCATTTTTATTTATTTATTTACTTATTTCATTTTATATTTTTTACATATTTCTATATAAACTTTAAAAATAAATTAGTAAAATAACAGAAAAAGTACTGGCAGCTTATTATACACGACATTATCCAGTAATTTTACAGACATTTCCGTTAACTCTAAAATACAATGCAATGCAGTGTAAAGTAAAAAAACAACAAAAAAAACGGGGATTCACCTATTTAAAAAACCCCTTCAAATTATACAGTACATTTTCCCCTATTTTTACAGAATTTTATTTAGCATGTAAATTTAATTTATTATTTAAGTTTTAATTTTAGTTACTTAAATCAATTTATTTCAGTTAGTTTCAGTAATAGTTTTATTTTTTGTTTGTATTTTTATTATTATTATTATTATTATTATTTTAGATTTCTATATTTATTTAAAGCTGCAGTCTGTTAACTTTTTTTGGTTAAAAATGATCTGAAATCAATATCTGAGCAAGTACATAACCAGCCAGTGTTCAAAACGATCTCCTTACTTTAGCCCGATTCACAACGGTAAGCTTATAATAATGTTTTCTAATTTAAATGGTACGGGTAGGTTTTCGCGGGAAATTCGAGCATGCTGCCGCCTCATTATGTCACGTCTGTAAACATAAAGAAGTTGTCCCGACTACTAGGCTATTGCATGTGAGGATCCTGCAGGTGGCCGATCGTTTATAGTAGGGCTGGGTATCGATTCAGATGTCTTATTATTATTATTTTAGATTTCTATATTTATTTAAAGCTGCAGTCTGTTAACTTTTTTTGGTTAAAAAGGATCTGAAATCAATATCTGAGCAAGTACATAACCAGCCAGTGTTCAAAACGATCTCCTTACTTTAGCCCGATTCACAACGGTAAGCTTATAATAATGTTTTCTAATTTAAATGGTACGGGTAGGTTTTCGCGGGAAATTCGAGCATGCTGCCGCCTCATTATGTCACGTCTGTAAACATAAAGAAGTTGTCCCGACTACTAGGCTATTGCATGTGAGGATCCTGCAGGTGGCCGATCGTTTATAGTAGGGCTGGGTATCGATTCAGATGTCCCGATTCGATTTCGGTTCGATTTTTGGTTCGATTCTCGATTTTTTTTATTAGTAGTAGTAGTAGCATTGTTGTAACATTAAGTTTTAAGACCGCTAAATAGTAATATTTCTGACAGTTTCTTCACGTTAAACTAAACTTTTATTTTGACGGGTTGCTGTGAGGAACTTGCAGCTGCTGTGTATGTGATATGACGGTAGTTTTGTCAAATTAAACGGTAAAATGCTAATGAAGTGACTCTCAGAGCAGCTGGGGATGATATTCGTGTATTCATATCATCATAGTGAGACGACAGAGGCTGAAAACACCTTGAGCATCATCCGCGCTTTAGTAAGTGTGTAGTAAACAAAACATTTCATTCATTCATCCATCATTCATTCATTGCGGAAATCAAGGTGCCTTTACGCGTGATGTCAAATGCTTCCGCAGATTTGTAGTATTACTATTGCATTTCATCTGAGCATGGCAAATCACGCATATTGCTTTGTTCTTGGTTCTTGTCAACAGTATCTCCGCCATGATAAGCACTGAATGACTGACAGGCTTCCCGTTGTAACATCGTGCAAGGTAAATAAGAGGGTGACATCTAGTGGAGAAGACTAATGAAAAGATTTGCATTAAAGGGTTAGTTCACCCAAAAATGAAAATTCTGTCATTAATTACTCACCCTCGTGTTGTTCCAAACCTGTAAGACCTATGTTCATTTTCAGAACACAATTTAAGATATTTTTGATGAAATCTGAGGGCTCTCTGACCCTCCCATAGACAGCAAGGTAACTACCACGTTCAAGGTCCAGAAAAGTACCCAGATGATCGACAAAGTAGTCCGTGTGACATCAGTGGTTATGTGGCAATACAACCACTGATTTCTAGTCGTGTCCTCTTTTGGAAGGCCAAACAAAGTAGTTTCACACAGCGGGCTAGAGTGCAGCTTTAATAAATTGTATTATTTTTCCATCAAATATTTATTTTGCATTTTATAACTATTTTTAGTAAATTTAGTAATTTTATGTGCTTTTATAATTATTTTTATTTATTTATAGCTTTAATGTTTATTTCACTTTTAGTCATTTTAGTCCTTACAATTATTTATTTTATTTAGTTGTCAAGACAGCATTTTTAATACTCAATTTAATTTTATAAGTTGAATTTTTTCAGCTCTATTTCGATTACTGATTTTTTTAAATTGTATTATTTTAAAGTAATTTGGTTAAGTAATTGCTTTAATTTCTTTGTATTAATTTTCATCTAATATTTATATTACATTTTATTTCAGCCTTAATGTTTTCATCTTTTAAAGTTTTGTATTTTATTTTAATAGTCGGTTTTAGTCATTTTGCTTTTATATAATTTTTGTATTTTTAATCATTTTAGTACTTCAGCTTAAACTTATTTCAGTTAGTTAGCGATAACAACACTTTTCTGATCCTATTCCCCCCTTTTCTGATCAAATCTAAATGGCTAACGGGACTCTGGAGTCTGTCTGTTTGTCTTAAGTTTGTATCTTCTGGTATCTGGATCGTGTTTCCGTGTGGAGACGGGCCAGTCTGAGCGTGCTTCCATCACTCAGAGCCAATTACCTCTATTCACTCCCCAACAGGACTAGACAAGATGTGGATCGCCAGGGAAATACACCCCTCCATAGACAAACAGCTGAGAGCTCTGTGTGTGTGTGTGACGTCAAGCGCATCGATAGATCAGATAACTGCGCTCACTTTCTCCATAACACCTCATCCTCGTCAAAACCAATCCTCCGGCCGTCAAGCCGCCCACTCAACCGCCACTCTCAGAGTTTCTCAGAGTTGCTACCCATTTCCAGCTAACTCCAGCTTTTCCTTCTGTTTTCTTATTCCGCTGTTAATCTTTCCCGAGGCGTGCTGAGTGATGGAGCGCATGCAGTCTCCATCAGCCGTCTTTTTTTCATTTGTGTCTGTTCTTTTCCAGTTCTGAAACGGCCCATAAATATTTAGCTTTTCATTACCCTAATGATTCATGGGTAACTCTGAGCAGCGGATGGTTTAATAAATGATCCTGGATGGCTTCTTTAAGATGTGAAATGAGCTGTCAGACAACGGCATGGGGCTACACAGACTGTTTAGACCATAGCTGACTTTGCGTTTAACCTTTGGGCTTTAACGGAATATTTAATACAAAAAACATTTACTCACATTTATGTTGTTCAAACCAGTAAGGTGTGGGATAATGAAAGTGAATCAGGTCTGAAATGTAATCATTATTAAATATCCCTGCCTAGTTCTTGATAGCATGATTATGAAACTTCAGCAGAGCAGTAAGTGGTGTGTAATTTAATAAATCTCTTTTTAAATTTTTTTAGTTTTGAGATTTTTTCAATGAATCATTTGACCCAGTTCACACATGATTTGATCATATTTAAGGCTGATTCAATTCTCTAGTTCAACTCACTTTTGGTAAGTAACACAAATTTCGGTCTGTTTGCCACACAAATCTATCATGTGGCTTTTAAAATTTGTAAAAAAATATATTTTTTTCTTTTCAATGAATTGTTTGATCTAGATTTTCTGTAAATGATGATTTTTTTTGTCACCCAAATGTTTTGTATAGCTTTTGAAATTTAAGAATTAATCATTTATTTATAAATTTTTTTAATTGGGTCTTTTTAATCAATCATTTGATCCAGTTCAGTTAACAAAAATAATTTGCTCATGAATCAGACTGATTTAGTTCTGATTTAATTCAAATATTCATTTATTTTTAGTAAATAACAAACTAATTTCAGTCTGTTTGTCACGCAAATGAAATTTGTGAATTTTGATTTGGATCATTTTAATTTTGTTTGATCAAGTTTACAAAAATTCAGACTGATTCTCAACTAAGTTCTCAACCTACAGACTCAAATATTTTCAGGGGGGAAAAAAATCAGTCTGTTTTTCAAATAAATATATTGTATGAATTTTAACATTTGTGAAATGTGCGTTCTTTTTTTAATTCAACATTTGACCCAGTTCCCAAACTTAATTGATCATGCATGATTGGAATTTATTCAGTTCTAAAGATTGAATCAACTAACTGACTCAAATATTTTCAGTAAATTAAGAACTAATTTTGGTCTGTTTGTTCCAAAAATACTTCATATAGCTTGTTTATTTTGAATTGGGTCGTTGTAATGGTCTGTTTGATCCATAAAAATGATTCGCTCATGATTCGGATTGATTCAGTTGTCAAGTTCAATGTACGTACTCAAATATCCTCACTAAATAAAACTATAAATATATTTATATTATTATATATTTATATAGAAATATAAATACATTTTGTGAATTTTGATTTGGATCTTTTTAATGATTTGTTTGATCCAGTTCACAAAAAATATTTTCTCTGGAATTGGACTGATTCGGTTCTCAAGCTCATACACATCTTTTAATATTGACTCATTATTATTGTCATAACTTATTCAGAGATCGCCATGAAAATAGCCTTGATGCTGGCATGGTTTTAAAAAGTGAATAAATAAATACATTATTATCGACTTAAATTTCTACTTTTGTGTTCCACAGAAGAAAATCTGTCATAATGACACATGGGAGAGTAAATGATGACACATTTAAATTGTAAGTGAGTTTTAGACATGGTTTTCCACATTTTGCACATTATTACTTAAAAACAAATTGTAAGTAGCATATTGGCAGGTGTAACAGGTCTTTGTGGCAGCGTATGGTTTTGCACTCTTCAGTATGTGTTTTCTGTCATCGGTGTCTGAATTGTAAGATGTGTGCCCAGGTCGTAGTTGAATTTTCCCCACAGATTGTAATGCCATTAAATAACCACGGAAAGCATAAATTCAGCTTGAATGGACAAGGTAATGGCTCATGAGATGAAATGAGCGAGCGAAGGCCCAGATGAGTGGCTTCTTCGTGCAGGAATGGGAGGATTGCTTCACTGTAGTGTAATGGTCATTGACCGCTCACCGTAGGAGTGTCTGCTGGCATTAAGGCCGGTGTGGTGGAGAGGATGTGGCCTGGGCACCAAAATCTGCCCGTCAGAGGAAGATAATGACTTTTCAATGCAGAACGCATGGGGTGTCTTTAGAGCGGTGCACGAGAATGTTGTTCATTAGTCACGGAAACCGCACAGGAGCCTTTTCATCCATCTGTTAGCCTATGGCATCAGTGGATTTGATTTCGTAAATGACGAAGCCACATGGATAAATGGCAAAGTAAGGTCTGACACATTTTAATCAGTGTGTTGATCTAGTGCTGGGTGGTATACCGGTTCATACCGAATACCGGTGTTTATTTTTGTTATGATATAAATTTTTAAAATACCGCAATACCGGTGTATGTCACTTAAACAACGTTCGGAACGGGACCCTTTTCACTGTTGCACTGTGGTGAGGGAACAGCTGTATGTGTTATTAAGCGTGAAAGTTCCGAAACTGAAGCTGTAGAACTAATAGAACGTGATGACACAGAAGAACTCATCCACAATATCCACATTGACCGCCACAAATATCCACCGCCCCCTGCCATCAGCTCCCGCGTCTCACACTCACGCGAGCGCGACTTTAGCACTAGATTTAGCAACTTTCAGACCCTTTTAGCTGATTTTTTCCATAGAATATTCATACTGACAAACCTAGCGACTTTTTTGGATAAACCTTAGCTATGGTTCAGTTGGAAGATTTCGCCAGCGCTGTACCGCAAACGCAAGGTATGACTTTCCCGGAGAAGTGTCACCTCTCTTGGTGTCTGTTCTGTGCAGTGAGCGGCAGAGAAGCAGCGCATTCAGTTGGCCGCACCGCAGCCGACTCGTCAATAAATGAGTACAAAACAGCCTAGCACCTGTCGCTTACTGATTGTTTGGAATTATAAATATGAGCGTAGTTTGTCTGTTAATATCACATGCACTTTTTTGTGTGTTGTTTTTTTTAGTTTGTTACTCAGACACAGGCAGAGCGCTGCACGAGACAAAAAAGTAATATAGCCAAAACATCCGCATAGCCGCTCTTTAGTGTAGATGCATGTTGATTTTATCAGACGATGCCGCGATTATAAATGAGAGTGACTCCTGGTTAACATGTATTAAAAGGGGTCATATTTAGTCACTATTTAGTGTGGTATTTTTGACAATATTCACTCATCATGACAGTAAAACAGGGCATTCTAAGTCAATATACTTCAGTATTTCCTCTCTCAATCAGTAGAAAATATGGGTAACACCCGGTATATGCATGAAAAAAAAAATACCGTCATGTACCGTGAAACCGGTATAATTTTGAAAAATACCGTGATATAAATTTTTGGTCATACCGCCCAGCACTATGTTGATCAACATCTGCGTCACAATTATAATAGTTCCAGATCATACATAATGCCTGTCTTAGTGTGAGGTGTTTTCTGGGCGGGTTTGCGCACCTTCTTGGGAAAGAAGCTTTTGTGTAATGTTTGTTTCTTAGAAATGGACCTTTAAACCCTGCCTGCATTCTGCAAGATGAGTAGTTGTTTCTCTGGTGCTGATGGAGTGAATCAGCTCTGAGATTTTTACTTGAAAACCTGAAAAACAGAGACACTGTTAGTATGAGACAGAAACGTGACCTACAAATTTGCAGAAACTTGAACTTTAGTCATACTTTGCATTTACTGTTTGTTAATATGCGTTTAGGTTCTTGGAACGCGTCCAAAATTAGCACTTGTTTACTTTGTTACTCCAATATTTTCAGTAAATAATGAACTAATTTCAGTCTATTTGTCTCACAAATCTATATTGAGACTTTCTAAATTTTGTGAATGAATCTTATTTTATTTTTTATTTTTTATTTTTTTCCTCTTTGAGTTGGATATGTTCAATGAATCGTTTGAATCTGATTTATTCAGTTCTCAAGATTAACTTGCTCACTAATTCAAACCTTTTCAGTAGCCTAAATAATGGACTCATTTGGGTCTATTTATCTCACAAATCTGTCATATTACTTGTCAATTTTTCTGTAAATTATGGTAACACTTTTCATAAAGCCTTTATGTATAATGCATTATAAAGGGTTGGTAAAGGGTATAATGTATTATAATTATTCATAATATTTTTTTTGAGTTGGGTCTGTTCAGTGAATCTTTTCAATGAATCACATGACCCAGTTCAAAGAAATTATTTGATTTGGTCAAACTTTGCATTTGTTATTTTGCAAAATGCCTTTAGGTTTTCAAGGTGGGGGGAGGGGAACAAAAACAGTTTAAAGGTCACATATTGTACACCTTTCTGGAGTTTTATTTTAGGCTTTGATGTCCTTAACAATATATATTTGCAGTATAAGTACCAAAAACCATCTCAATATATTTTTACAGCTCCTCTCTCAGGAGCTCTGCTGAGAACAGGTCGGTTTTGGCCTGTCTAATTAATATTCATGAGCCTCTCTTCTGATTGGCCTGTTGTGTTCTGAGTGACGCACGGCCAGGCCAACCACAGGTAACTTGGGTGAGCCGACGTCACAGCGCTAGCTGGAGGCAGTTAACAAAGGGGAAACTGGAGGCGGCCCATTCAAACCAGCGCAGGTTCGGCTACATAAGGAGCTTAAAATATCATCATCTTGTAATGTTGAGTGCCGGAATCGACGTAATACAGCCTCAAATTAGAAATATCTGCTGCCACTGCCAGACAAAAAACCAACGACCGCTGTGGTTAAACGCGATAAAACGAGCAGACTGGACAGAAACGATCGTCAAAAATGCTCGCGTTTGCAGCGCACACTTCTTATCAGAAAAGGCTCAAAGTTATTGTCTTTTGTTATGGGCGCGTCTACAAATTTCTTGCCATATGTCTATGTTTCTTGCATCTCACGACTGTGTCGTGTATGAAATAATGTCTGTGTGCATGTGTGTAAAACAACAAACTGACGATTTATATATAATCATTTGTAATTGTATATACATTGTTGTGATTAATTGTGGCTGGAACATTAATGTAGCTGTAAAAATAGTTTCCTGCTGAAATTGAAATTTACATCTTCATCATCACTAGAAAGACACGGTGAGTTTGTCTTTACTATACACGTTAGATGTGATCCACCTCATAGTAACAATCCTGTCAGATCGTCCATCCTTTGAATGAGAGTGTAACATTGCAGGTCGGCCGATCTGGTTTTGTGGTTAAAGTTAACCTTTTCGACATGTTTCGGTGTTGTCGTTGCTCAGCAATGGCATGGACGCAATGTTGTCTGGGGGTTTGGCAAAAGGAGAGTGGGACTGTGGGCGGTGCTCGGGTGGTGACTGAAGGCGGTGACTGTGTAGGCGGTGACTTTTTACGGAAGTCACAATGGTTCGTGAAAAATCACAAGCTACTTTATGCAGGCTGTGTGCATTTTACTGTGGACTGACTGTTTTGAAACTTAAATGGTAGTTAAATAGCCCCTAGACCTCAGTTATCGTGAAAAAAAGCCAGGAAATTTTTTGACAATATGGGACCTTTAAATAAAGATTATTGAGGGATTGGATTGTGTATGATGTTCTGTTTTGTCTAATTTCAAATGGACTTGTAACCAATGTTTGTGTTCTATGTAAACTACCTTTTAAAAAAAAAAAAAAGATACAAAAGATTTCCATTTCAAATAAATGTTGTTCTTTTTCTATTTATCAAATAGTTTTGGAAAAAATTATCACAGTTGCCAGAAAAGCATTAAGGAACTGTTTTCAACATTGATAACAAGGAGTTCGGTTTGTCAAGCTAAAAATCACTGGTAGACCTTCAAATAAGATATTCTGACAATCATGGCGATGGAACAGTGACTACATGAGCAGGACAGGCCTGCATCCTTGTGTTACGACAAAAACAGCTATATTGTGTCAGATGAGCGTCAGCTGTGTTGAAGCATCTTCCCGATTGCTTTGCCTGGAGCACCTGATCCCCTCAGGTAATTGTGTTGCTGCTGTCTGCATGCCTCTTTAAATATAGACTCTTTTAATTGAGGTAGACAGCAGGGGGTTCTGGAGGATGGGTTGCTATTCCCCAAACACACACACACACACACACACACACTGTCTCTCACGTAGGAAGCTATGAAGAGGACTTAAGTGAAGCTCAGCGTGGTTTACTTTGAATGGCAGAGAAACGGTGAGTTTTGTTTTGGAAGCTCTGGAACATCAGATGCGTTCTAGTTGACTAGTTAGAGAATGTGTTTGATAGAGATGGACTCACGTGGACTAGTACGTCAAAATCCTGGAAATACAATGCTGATGCAATTACAAAGCAGAACTAAAACAAAGCCTTCCTTTTCAGTGTGTGTTTTGCTGAGGGTGTGGTGTTTTATGTAGTATTGTGGTAAATCTTTGCAAACTAGGTTTGTGCAGTCATCTGTTTGGGGTTCATTAGGATTTGCTCCTCATGTGTTTGACTGACAGGCCTCATGTGACATGATCAGCTCTGCAGTGGTTTCAAACATTGTTTGTTTGAGCATCCCAACCGGCTCAACAGAAATGTCGGCACCACCAATGATGCCAGTTTGGGACGATCTGTTTGTCTGACCAATGTCAGATGAGAGAGGAGTGTTTGGATAACTTAAAAAAAAAAAATAAATAAATAAAAAAAAAAGTCTTAAAATTAAAAACATTATTACAATTTTATTAAAATATTAAAAATAATTATTTTTGCAATTGCATTTGGTGTCTGTAGAGGTGACATGTATTTTATTTTTTATATTTTTAATATTTCTAATATTTAATTATGTTGGTTAACAGTTTATAAAATCTTTAATCTAGTCTTTAACTTTTTTATTTATTTATTTTTTTTTTTTATAGATTCATGTTTGAAACTTTTTTTTAGGGTCCAAAACATCCAGATGTATCAAGTTAATAAAACTTGGTGAGAAAATTTTCATCATGAAGTCATTATAATACTGACAATGCAAAAATTTTAATTAAATTAAATTAGTTTATTAATTAATTTAATATTGAATAAAATTTTTTTTTTTTTTATTTAATAAGTCACATAAAATTTGACCTTGAAACATTTGACCTTTTTAGCTATGTTCCAAAATTAACACTTGCCAAGCTCTGAATGCAAATGTTTATTTTATTTACTTGTATATTTATTTAGAAAATTCTGAAATGAGATTGACCCCCCCCAAACATAATGGCATGATTTTAATTTAATTTTTAATTTAATTTTTTATTTTACACCTTTCTTTCTAACTCATTCTTTTCTAGCTAATTAGCCAGGGTCCAAATACAAGTACAAATAGCCTTTTTTTATTTTACACCTTTCTTTCTAACTCATTATTTTCTAACTAATTAGCCAGGGTCCAAATACAAGTACAAATAGCCTTTTTTATTTTACACCTTTCTTTCTAACTCATTCTTTTCTAACTAATTAGCCAGGGTCCAAATACAAGTACAAATAGCCTTTTTTTTTTGAACATGACAAGCATTAAAACCATTTTTTTCCAGTAATGAGAAATTGTGCAAATAAAATTGATTCTGTTCTGATTCTGAGCATCATATGTATTGATGACCATGTTCACAAAATTCAACCTGACAGCATGATCAGGGGTATTGTATCAGCCTAAAGGGGCTAATTTTGTCATAACGTCCATCTGCCTGTGATTTGCCCCATTTGTAACGCAGCTACTCACTAAATAAAAAAAGAAAGGCCATGAAATTATTTGAGTTAAACATTTATATTACACAAGAAACAAGATACCAGCACAGCTCTGTGGCAAATAAAGGATAATCATCCACCCTAGTAAGTCATTATATTTAATTACATGACAACAGAATGCCACGACTGACCAGTCAGAATGAATTATTTCAGAGATACGCTCATAATATAGCATGATAATGTATTTTATGCTTAAAAATAGTTTTTAGGCTTCCTGCTTTCTAGCACTTTTGCCAGATTGTTATAATCTCTCCTCCTCAAGAATCCATTAAAACGGTTCATGTGAACTGATTAACAGATAAGCTTCATCTGAAGATGAAGCAGTGTATGTGCATTGTGTGTGTGTGTGAGAGAGAGGATGGGGGCGTTTTTGTAAACACACCCTTGGGTCTTCGGTCCCGACTGATAGCAAGATTATATCTGATGTCTTCCTTCCTTATAGAGATGCCAGCAGTTAAATAGTCCCACAAACACCTTCAGGGGCTAAACTGCACCCACGTAGGAAGAAACGACACCAGGGGTAGAAACATTCACCTTGTATAACTCACGCACACCAGCTTACGGAGTTATTAGATTGAAAGCAGCCCGGTTCTACAAATCCTGCCAGACTGCAGGAGGACGCTGCAGTTTGCTCTGGAGCGAGAACAGGACAGCGGTTTGAAGCACAGAGGTGTAGAGCAACATGCACACATGCAAACACGCATGCGACTGTGACCGGCTGCCGGTGAGTGCATCTAATGGCATGTCAGAGAGCCCTTCCTTCTAATCATTTGGACGTTTTTGAATGTTTGGTCATTTATTTTTCTTGGTTATCATGTGATGCGTGCGTAATTCTTATGTTGGCGTTGACGATGCGTGAGCGTGCAGAAATTTCAGGAGAAAATTGCATGGATCGTGATGAGTAGTGGGAAGAGTTTAAACATGTTAAAGTGAGCGTGCAGGTCTGGGCTGGGGTAGGACGGCTATGTTCATGGTTTTTCCCTTTCCTTTCCCAATCCCAAGCTCTGCTTTTGTGCACTTAGAAAATTAGACTTACAGAAAGTATCGTAATAGTACTGGGGTTTTTTCTGAACATATACCATGGTATTCTTCCATGTACTGTCTGAATAACATGGTATACAATTATGGTAGTCATTAAGTACCATGGTATTACTATGATTTATCAGACATGTACCATGGTAAAATAATTGTGTTCTTTGAACTTTTATTTTTGCATTGAGAAATTAATTTTGTAACGATATGTATTTCCGATATATTAAATACAATGAACTATTTTACCATATATTCTCATTACCATAATGTTAAACAAATTCTTCTACTTATGTAATGTAATATATATATATATGTATGTATGTATGTATGTATGTGCTGTCAAATGATTAATCGCGATTAATCGCATCCAAAATAAGTTTTAGTTTACATAATATATGCGTGTGTACTGTGTATATTTATAATGTTTATAAAATACACAAACATACATGTATATATTTTAAAAATATTTACATGTGTATGTATATATATAATATATATATATATATAT